>NW_026851500.1:0-25410 GCF_030913505.1 Colletotrichum phormii
TCGTCGACCTGGGCCCGGTTGCCGCATGCCTGGTCTCCCTCTAATGGCGTATGATATTGTCTCCCGCCGTTGTGAGATAGCGGCACGCGGAGCAGCTGTAGCCCGGGAGGATATCGAGCTGTACGACGGCCGAGCTCCCGTGACGGGAAGAGTGTCGACCTTGGGATCGGCTAAGTCCGAGCCGCTGTAGTAGTCTTTGATGTTTCTGAGACTCTCGCTTTTTAGCTGGTGCTCGTGGCGGAAGTGCGACTCGATGCTGCTGCCGCCCGGCCGGACGGCCGCCTTGTATTGGCGGTAGATGAGTATACGATGTTCCTTGTTTATCTTGACGAAGCTATCTATGCTGGGTCATTGCCTCTGTGGCCCTTTCCCTTCCCTTGTGGCAGGAAACCAAGCGACGAGTCGTCCTTCCTTCCCGTCGCTTTTCCCCCTCTCTTTCTCTTCTTCGACTGTCGTCCGGTACCCTTTATGGTACGCCGTGACGAAGCATAACATCTTGTTATGTACTAGTATGTTGCGGACGCTCCCGTTGACCGTATTGACCGTCCGTAGACCTATAAGCTCGCTCGCCCGCGCCGGCTGCCCGCCAAGCATATGTAGAAGTATCCACAGTCGCTCGCGGAGTCGTTCAAATGTCCTCTCGAACTCCTGCATAGCTGACGGCTGGAACGGTCGGTCTGTTGACCTACAACCGTTGCTTGTGCTGCTTAGTCCCCAGCGCTCTGCTGCGGCGGGTGACTGCGCTAGCCGTATGAATAGCTAGCCGTCCCCGCTAGAAACCCAACCATTGCGGTCGTCGGCGAGAAATGAGTAGCCCGGCTTCGTCTCGCTGTGGTCGTTTTTGATCGATGACCATGGGATGGCTGGCAGCTGGGACCGCACGTTACTTTCGGGACCGTCTGGCAAACCTGAATCCTCCGTCGCCGTTAGCTCTACGAGTAGCTCCCGCGTCTCTCGGACCAGCTCGTGCAGTGCGTCTGATAGCTGCCCTATCGTGAACCGTACCCGTCTGTATGATACGCGATCGCCCACCCAGTCCATGACACCCGCCGCTGCTGTGTTGTATTGGATATGCATACCGTACGTCCGCGTCTCGAGAATCCAGTCCATCGGCGTCGGCTCTGCGTCCTTCTCGCCCGTCGTGCGCGTTATGAACCGCCGTATCTTCGCCCGCGTATGCTGGAACAAGCTCTGCGCCGCGTTCTCTGCTTCATCCTTCACTAGAGATCTTTCTAGCTCGGCAACCTCGTCATGCCGCTCGGTATATGCCTGATGGATCACTAGCATACGCGCTACCTTGATAACGGCTGAGTACTTCGTTGTGTAGTCTGTGATCTGAACCCAGCCGCCATCCTCGGCAATGCCCATCACCGCGAGTGCGCTGAGAAGAGCACTGCTGTAGTCTCCGCCCTTCAGCTGGTGGTCCAGCATGCTGATGAGCATGTCAAGCGCTGCGCGTTCCAGCTTCTCCGGCGTTTGGTGCCCCGTCCCCGTGCTGGCTGCTTCCGCCATCTGCTCGAACGAGTCCCACGCTTCTCCCTGTGACGACGTCAGTTTATACGGTGGCCGCTTGTCGTCGTCCATTTCCTGTGTGCGGAACCAGACACCCAAGAGACATCGCCACACGCCCTTATATCTCGCCCACGTGTCATCCTCCATGCGGTTATCAAACGGCCTCCTTGGTTTGACGTGCGCTTCTGTACGCTGCGCCTCGAACAGCACGGCCAGCCCGACGGCGTTGGGCGCAGACGTCGCTCGAGCCTGGTCTAGCACGCTGTCGACCGTCGCCCACATCGCCTGGAGCACGACCTCATCTTCATTGATGGGTCCTGTGGTGTTGAATAGTGCGCTGGCACTGAGCCCTTGTAAGTGCACCGCCCACCCTACGCGGGCTAGCCATGGGCTGGGCTCCAGCTTTTCGTTGGCGACGCGGATCAGCTCGTCGTAGCTAGTCTTCACACGTTCTGCTTGGACTTCCCGGAGATCTCGAACGCGGTCCATTGCCTGCTGCGCCGGGCGTCTGTTCGGAGCGGCTTGCAGAGACTCATCGGCCGTCTATCCCCGGGCCACCTCAAACCACTAGCTGCCAGCTCGGCTTGGGAAGAAGCGTTGGTATTGGACGCCTGTTGTCCATGGCAGCCGTCGGGGCTGCTGGCTTTTCTTGCTCACGTCGCCCCCCTTCTTCCACTCATTCACCCACTCATATTTCTCTCGACAGTGCTGCTGCATAGTCTGCAGCCGGATGCATACATACGAGCACGTATCGCATCGTATGCCGTCGTTACGTGGCGCTATGATGTATGGGATTGCCGCTATATATGGGCTAGGATGCTCTAGCCCTGCAACATCAGACTGTGTTTTATACACTGTCGTCTCTTGCTCGATCCTGCAGACAATAGCACATCTCTCTTTAGGTTGAATAGACGAATGACGCGTTCTCAAATGTGCGGCCGACTCGTTAGCAACTACTGCAAACTGACAAGATGTGCAAATAAGCAGACAAAACGACTCAGCAACCATAAATGGTTCCATTATTGATGGCGTCGTAACGATTATCTTTAGATTGAAATATCTATTCCTATCGTCGATAGTTATACTAACTTATACTTCTTGTTCTATGAATGTTTTCTACGACATGGGGTAACCATAGTAACGTGTGGGTGCGACCCATCAACTTCCCAAATGTGGAATCCTCTTCAGCGCACGGGCCAGCCGTCCATGGGGGGAAGTAGAGATGTGGTCCAATCATATAGATGCGGGGGGGTGGAGCGGCGAACACCACATCAAAACTACAGCTTCAGCAATAAAATTACTTATAAATTAATCTAATGTAGTTTTCTTTCTAAAATTAGCATACTTCATATCCTATACTTATGTTATATTTTGCAACTTAAAGCTAACGTTTTACTCTAGAATCGGCTGAGTTCTTTCAATCAACACCTACCCCCCTAACATTCAACCAACACCTACCCCATGCATGTCACCCCCCACTTTTCCATTTGGTGAGGATTTCAACCATCACCTAGTAGGTGTTTGTAGTTGCCAGTATGTTAGGGGTTTAGGGTTGCCTATCTTCTCTACCCTAACTCTCTATTAGTCTAGCTTTGTATACCTATCTAGCATATAGAACGCTGCCCGGCCTCCTTTACTATCTTCTACTATACCGTCCTCGCTACTATAACCGAGAACGAACCTTAATCTTAACCCTGGATCGCCCCCGCGGTAGACGTCGTATACTTCTTCGTCCTCCTCATAGCCGGAACGGTTACTTCTCCCGTCTATTATTCAGTCGAGAACGACCCGTCTATATTCGTCGCCGGCAAGATACTCTTCTATTACCGCCTCCTATTACGATCCGCTACTGTTGCCGCTGCGGCGCACTACGACTAATACGCTCGGCTGCCCGTCGCGCCCCGCTCGCCCGCTCTCCTGCACGAATCGGCGGAGTCCCGTTGGCATGTCGGCGTGGATCACGAGCCGTACGTCCGGGATATCGATGCCCAGTCCTAATGCGTTCGTCGCCACTACGACGCCCTCGGCCCCGTTGCTTCGACGCCACGCCTCGAGCCGAGCCGCCTTGCCCTCTGTCGAGTCGACGTCGCTGAAGAACGTGGCGCACCCCAGCACTGATCCTAAACGCTCTACCCGCTCGATTGACGTGGCGTATACCACCGCCTTGCCTCGCCCGCCGCTGGCCAGAAGCTCACGTACCCACTGGACTGCTACCCGGCATACCTCGGCCTCAACCGTGTCAAGTGTCTTGAGCGCCGCGTCATCTTCGTCTTGTTCTGCGCCACCGTCGTCCTCGTCACTGATCCTGTCGCTTGCTATGACGACGGAATATCCTATGTTCTTGCGCGTCGTTGCTGTTCGGAACATGCTTACACGACTTGCCTCTAGTCGCATCGCGTGGAAGAATACTACTTCGTCCCTTAGCGTAAGCGTCGCTATTAAGTATATCGTTTATATACCGAACTTGCGAATCGCCTCCCCGAGCTCGCTAAGCCGTGGCCGGAAGCTCCGTGAACCCTTTAGTACGATATAATATTCGTTTATAACGACGCGGTCTAGCGCCTGCCTCCCTTCTAGCCGTACGATAAAGTTTCTAAACCCCTTTATAACGGCTGACTCGACCGTGACGAAGATGATGGACGCCGCCTGGTTGTTCTTCCGGCTCTGCCACACGTGCGATGTGATCCCCGCCTTGACGCATCGCCTGTGCAGATCCGTCCGCAGCGCTACCAGCGGCGTCACAACCACCGTCACCCCGTCCGGCGAGCAGAACGCCGGCAACATGAACGAGACGCTCTTGCCGCCGCCCGTCCCCATCACCTGCACGATCGGCGTGTACCCGCTGGCGATGGCGAGCACCGCTTCTCTCTAGTTTCCGCGGAACCCCGCCGAGTCGTCCCCCGTCATCTACCGTAGCTGGCCCTCTAAGTCTATCCTCCTTAGCTTCTCGAACCGTCGGAGCCTTGCCTCGAGCCGTGGCCCTTCGTACGCCTCCGTCTTTTTCCTCTTATATCCCGCAGAGTCCTATTTCGACTCCGAATCCTCGGCGCCGAACCTTAGAAACCTATATTACTAATAACTAACTCTACGGAACTATTATTACCTCGCCACGAGACCACTACCGAACTATATAAGCTCTCGTTACGTAGATCATGCCACTAGCCGCGTATTATGTCCCTGCCTATAAGTCCTACGGGCTATCCTCGACCTCGTTTATTCCCTCGTCCGACCCTAAGCCTTCGTCGTCTCCACCCGGCCGGCTAAACGACTCGTTCAAGTAGCGGTTAGTAATACCGATGGCTATATGCCGCTATATACTTACGTTGATCTGGTATCCAGCAGCCTCATGCTGGTGCGCTGTATAATCCGCCGCGCCCTGTCTGTCGTCCACGTTCGCTCATCTTTCCACGTCCAGTCGCCTACGCATGTGCTCTCATCCCCTGCCTCGTCTGTATTTGTACTGCGATTGTTGCTATCCCTGACGTTTGTGTTATCCCTCCGTTCTTCAACACTGCTGCCGTCCTGCTTTCTTCCGGGTCCATCTGCCGAATAATGTCGTCTACCCATAAGAACGCGCTGTATCCGCTGGCCTCGTACATGATGCCCTGCACCTCCTGCCAGAATAGCAAGATAAGCCACAGATACCATATGATAAGCTCGCCGACCTCCTCGGCAGATAGCGGTGGATCACCTTCGCCTAGCCTGTCGTCCGGTACCCTTTATGGTACGCCGTAACGAAGCATAACATCTTATTATATACTAGTATGTTACGGACGCTCCCGTTGACCGTATTGACCGTCCGTAGACCTGCAAGCTCGCTCGCCCGCGCCGGCTGCCCGCCAAGTATATGCAGAAGTATCCATAGTCGCTCGCGGAGTCGTTCAAATGTCCTCTCGAACTCCTACACAGCTAACGGCTAGAACGGTCGGTCTATTAACCTATAACCGTTACTTATGCTGCTCAGTCCCCAGCGCTCTGCTGCGGCGGGTAACTGCGCCAGCCGCATAAACAGCTAGCCGTCCCCGCTAGAAACCCAACCATTACGGTCATCGGCGAGAAATAAGTAGCCCGGCTTCGTCTCGCTATAGTCGTCTTCGATCGATAACCATAGGATAGCTAGTAGCTAGGACCGCACGTTACTTTCGGGACCGTCTAGCAAACCTAAATCCTCCGTCGCCGTTAGCTCTACGAATAGCTCCCGCGTCTCTCGGACTAGCTCGTGCAGTGCGTCTAACAGCTGCCCTATCGTGAACCGTACCCGTCTATATGATACGCGATCGCCCACCCAGTCCATGACACCCGCCGCTGCTATGTTATATTAGATATATATACTATACGTCCGCGTCTCGAGAATCTAGTCTATTGGCGTCGGCTCTACGTCCTTCTCGCCCGTCGTGCGCGTTATGAACCGCCGCATCTTCGCCCACATATACTAGAACAAACTCTGCGCCGCGTTCTCTGCTTTATCCTTCCCTAGAGATCTTTCTAGCTCGGCAACCTCGTCATGCCGCTCGGTATATGCCTAATAGATCACTAGCATACGCACTACCTTGATAACGGCTAAGTACTTCGTTATATAGTCTATAATCTGAACCCAGCCGCCATCCTCGGCAATACCCATCACCGCGAGTGCGCTAAGAAGAGCACTGCTGTAGTCTCCGCCCTTCAGCTGGTGGTCCAGCATGCTGATGAGCATGTCAAGCGCTGCGCGTTCCAGCTTCTCCGGAGTTTAGTGCCCCGTCCCCGTGCTGGCTGCTTCCGCCATCTGCTCGAACGAGTCCCACGCTTCTCCCTGTGACGACGTCAGTTTATACGGTGGCCGCTTATCGTCGTCCATTTCCTGTGTGCGGAACCAGACACCTAAGAGACATCGCCACACGCCCTTATATCTCGCCCACGTATCATCCTCCATGCGGTTATCAAACGGCCTCCTTGGTTTGACGTACGCTTCTATACGCTGCGCCTCGAACAGCACGGCCAGCCCGACGGCGTTGGGCGCAGACGTCGCTCGAGCCTGGTCTAGCACGCTGTCGACCGTCGCCCACATCGCCTGGAGCACGACCTCATCTTCATTAATGGGTCCTGTGGTGTTGAATAGTGCGCTGGCACTGAGCCCTTGTAAGTGCACCGCCCACCCTACGCGGGCTAGCCATGGGCTGGGCTCCAGCTTTTCGTTGGCGACGCGGATCAGCTCGTCGTGGCTAGTCTTCACACGTTCTACTTGGACTTCCCGGAGATCTCGAACGCGGTCCATTGCCTGCTGCGCCGGGCGTCTGTTCGGAGCGGCTTACAGAGACTCATCGGCCGTCTATCCCCGGGCCACCTCAAACCACTGGCTACCGGCTCGGCTTAGGAAGAAGCGTTGGCATTGGACGCCTATTATCCATGGCAGCCGTCGGGGCTACTGGCTTTTCTTACTCACGTCGCCCCCCTTCTTCCACTCATTCACCCACTCATGTTTCTCTCGACAGTGCTGCTGCATAGTCTGCAGCCGGATACATACATACGAGCACATATCGCATCGTATGCCGTCGTTACGTGGCGCTATGATGTATGGGATTGCCGCTATATGTGGGCTGGGATGCTCTAGCCCTGCAACATCAGACTGTGTTTTATACACTGTCGTCTCTTGCTCGATCTTGCAGACAATAGCACATCTCTCTTTAGGTTGAATAGACGAATGACGCGTTCTCAAATGTGCGGCCGACTCGTTAGCAACTACTGCAAACTGACAAGATGTGCAAATAAGCAGACAAAACGACTCAGCAACCATAAATGGTTCCATTATTGATGGCGTCGTAACGATTATCTTTAGATTGAAATATCTATTCCTATCGTCGATAGTTATACTAACTTATACTTCTCGTTCTATGAATGTTTTCTACGACATGGGGTAACCATAGTAACGTGTGGGTGCGACCCATCAACTTCCCAAATGTGGAATCCTCTTCAGCGCACGGGCCAGCCGTCCATGGGGGGAAGTAGAGATGTGGTCCAATCATATAGATGCGGGGGGGTGGAGCGGCGAACACCACATCAAAACTATAGCTTCAGCAATAAAATTACTCATAAATTAATCTAATGTAGTTTTATTTCTAAAATTAGCATACTTCATATCCTATACTTATGTTATATTTTACAACTTAAAGCTAACGTTTTACTCTAGAATCGGCTGAGTTCTTTCAATCAACACCTACCCCCCTAACATTCAACCAACACCTACCCCATGCATGTCACCCCCCACTTTTCCATTTGGTGAGGATTTCAACCATCACCTAGTAGGTGTTTGTAGTTGCCAGTATGTTAGGGTTTTGGGTGGCATAGGAGCTTTACCCTTAGAGCCGCTGTCGGAAGTGGACGGGGTGGCTTGGGAAGACATCGTCGTTCTTACTGTTAGTGAGTTTCGTAGGGTCAACTTACTGAACAGGAGCAATTAAAGTGTTACGGCCAGCTAGTCGTAGGGGTAGTTTGCAGAAGTTGAGGCTGCGGAACTGGTAACAGTAATCGTAGTCGTGGAATAGTTTCAAGGAAACTATGTCTGTCAATCGTAAGGGTAGGTAAGGCTTCGGTGATCAATCGTAGTCTTATCAAAGGGGTTCTCAGGGAAGATAGCTGAAAGCGATCATAAGATCTGATACGAAGTTAATTGCTGAAGAGCTATGGAAAGTCTGTCCTAGAGTCCGGCTCGAGTCCATCCTATATACAAGTCTTGATTCTGAACATATCCTTTATCCGTATGTTTACCGTACGGATTCCGTATTCTGAACATACGGGGTCCGTACCTCAAAGTTGATGATGATGATGATGATGTATTTAACGTCTGGTAACAAAAGGACGTGCCGGGCGCAATGCCGACATGGTCTATGCTAATCTAAACTATGTTATAGGCTACCGTCTTTACTTAACGTTCCTGTTTAATGACACGGGCAAATTTCGGAAAAGAAATTAGTCTCCTCTATCTATTCGCATAGAAGAGAGGCTCCCTTAGCAGAACCTAACAAGAAATCAATGCTTGCTTTGGCCATACGTTGGCGGAGGTAGCGCGGTATAGCCTTGCGTCCACGCTTGTAGAAGTAGAAATGGACTGGTGTCTTGGGTTTTCCACAGCTGCAGTTGAGCAACGCATCTTGATAAGCGAATCTCTCGTGGTATGCTACAAAGTCTCTATAATGGGATCTTACTGCGTATAGCCTTCCTAGTAAGTGCCGAGGGAGGCGGAGTTCGGGCGGCTTGGGGTGAAGAATTATCTCGAGGTCGGTATATTGCCGAGGGCATTGGGACAGCCATTTTCTGGCAAAGGCTTGGAAGGCAGCTGCTTTAGCTTGCCTTTCTAGGTGCGCTAATGAGGGCTGTGGTTGTGATTTTGGGATTAGTTTGCAGGCTTCCTTGGCTAGAGCATCCGCTTCTTCATTTCCTGGTACTCCCGTGTGCCCAGGGCACCACCAAACATAAACCCTGCCGGGGGTTATCCAGCTCTCTCTTTGTCTCCGATTCCAGGAGGAAGAGAGCCTATTGAAGGCCCTAAATCTAGCCTGGCTGCTTCCTATGCTCTGGGAGTATAGTCTAGCCGCGACTACGAGGTTATCAAGGTAGATATGGACGTTATCTACCATACGAGCCGTAGGAGCCCGGGTAGCTTCTATTAGGCCGTAATACGCAGTATATACCTCCGCGTTATATACCTTAGTTTAGGAGCCGAGTGGTTCGGATCCGCGGAAGATCTGCCGTATAGCTTGGTACCCTACCCAGCCTGCTCCGGCGGAGGTATTATTGCCGTCCGATATCTAGGACCCGTTAGTATAGACAACAATGTCCCGCTTGGAGAAAGTTGCCATCCTGCCTGCAAAGGAGAGGGCCTGTTCTTCTTTGGTCTTATTAGGTTCGTAGCCGACCCTGGCGAGGGCTGTTTGCTAGTCCGCTAGTTGCTCCCAAGGGGGGAGTTCTAACGGATCGATGTATTCGGTATTTTTGCTTACGAGGCTTGCTATTCGTCGTAGCCGTGAGTCTGGTCCTGATTTATCCCTGAGTCTCGTTCGGAGAGGGTGTCGCTCGTCCAGACGATGGATTCTGGTGGACGCTATATGGAGCTTCGCGTCCAGTATCACCTCTACTGGGGGTAGAGCCGCCTCGCGCTATAGGATCGGTACAGGCGTAGTTCTATATACAGGGACCATCGCTCTAATAGCTTTGGTTTACATCGCGTCCAGTTGGTGTAGCAGACTACCAACGCCGTTTAAGATAATACGTCCATTCTTTATCCGGCTCTTACCGGGCCACTATACTTCAGATATATAGTACTAAGTAGGTAATATATAAAAGGTGATCGCTCGACGAAATAAGTACGTAGGCGCGCCCTAGACAGTGTTCCCTAGTCCCCGTAGTCCATTATTTACTTAGCATGCTTTTACGGAGAGGTTTCTTACATAACTCTTGAATATAAATTTACGGTCAAAGTGAACGCCGAGCCAGCGTAGAGAAGAGCCTTCTTTAATAGCCTGAACTATATAATACCTCCCATCCGGTAAACCTATTATAATTAATAGGTTTCCGTCTTTTCGTCTCTTAATAAAGTAGATCAGTTCGGATTTATTGAGGATAAAAGTGATTCCTTCCGTCGCGCCCCATCCTAAAGTTTTTTTCTATTCCTTAGTTAGAATATTATAGTTATTCTCTAGTAATATTAAGCTTATTAAGATAGCGACGTTATCGGCGTACCCGAAACGAGATCGCTTCCTTCCTAAGCGAGCTATACCTAGCTTAAAAAGAGGTTCGATATAGAGCATAAACAGAATGGGAGATACGGGTGAGCCTTATGATAGTCCGTATTCGAGACCGAAGACGTCTCCTACCTCCCTATCAAGTCTTATTCTAGCTCTCCTTCCGGTAATAAAGCTTGAGACCTAGCGTACGAGGTTCTCCGGCTATCCTTGTTCGCAGAGGCGTCGGACTAGTCGTCCTGGGAGCACGGCGTCCAAAGCCCCTTTTATGTCGAGCGTAAGTATAGAGGTAACTAGGCCTCTTTGCCAGGCGCACTCGATGTCGTGGATGGCCGCTGCGATAAGGTCGCTGTAAGAGCGAAGAGGGAGTGCTCCAAACTGTTGATCGTGCAGAACACGATGTTTAACTACGATCTAGGCAAGTCGTCTAGCGATGAGTCTCTCCAAGCCTTTTCCGAGGACGGCCAAGAGCGCAATTGGCCTATAGGAGCGCGGGAGTGTCTTGTCTCTTTTTCCCGGTTTTGCTAGGATCACGAGAGTTGCTTCTTTAAAACAAGTAGGATGCCAACCCTCGCGTATACACCCGCTATAAAGTGAGAGGATAATATCCTCGATAACTGGCCATGCTACTTTTAAAGCAGTCGTAGTGATTCCGTCGGTCCCAGGAGTCGTGTTTCCCGCGGTGAGAACCGAAGACCGTACCTCGTCCTTCGTAACCTGCGGGAAAGGAAGCGTAGCTTGCCTTTATAAGACTGGGCTTTCTATTAGTATATCCTCGGAGATTGCAGCGTTTCTAAGGAGGACGCGGGTAAATAAGTCGCGCTTCTCTTTTGGTTGTGAAACAAGCGTGTCTTGGTTATCTACATCTCGGAGTAGCGGGGTCTGGAAGGATCCTGTGGCTTTGTACTAACCGACCATTTCAAATATATCTTTACTTAAGGAGGCTAAGGAGATCTTATCTTTCCAAAAGGCATCCTTGGAGCGTTTAAATTCGTAGAGGAAGTCCTCTTTTAAAGCTTCGACCTCCTCTTTTTCCCATTAGCAGTTCACTCCGGCTACGCGGAGTCTTACTAACATCGCTCGCTTACTTACATAGGCTCGGTGTTTACGTATATAGCTTTCGCTCCAGTATAGTCTCCCTATACCTTTCCCGAGCGTACGCTTTGTGGAAGCCGTGAGTGCTTTAATAAAACAGTCCGTAAGCTATTGTGCTAGGAGATCTAAAGACTGTGGGTCTTAGATATTGCTTATAGTACGGCGCATGGGTTGTAAGTTGCGTTTAATGATGCCGAGGAAAAGCTCCTCGTCCATCGTGTCGAGCCGAAACCTTCCCGGGGTCTAGCTGGGTGAATCGATCAGGGCCAAGGGGACCCGGGTAAGCAGAGATTCGTGGTCTGATGTCGTGTGTAGTGACGTTTCTATGCCGGTGGAAGCCCCATGGAGGTTGCTGGACGCCTAGCATAAATCTAGGGTGTTGCCGCCTTTGTGCGTGGGTTCACCTATAGGTGACATTAGGACAAGGCTAGCGGCTTTTGCCTATTCTACTAGGTTTTCAGCGTCCGGGGAACTCGTGGCCTCGGGCTGCCACGTCCAATGGTGTAAGTTAAAATCCCCCGCAATCAGTACTCGATCCTCAGGTTTAGGTTGCCAGGCCGCTAGGATGTTCCTGAGAGCCTAGCCAGATCGCAGAGAGCCACGAGGGGCGTTTTATATATTAATAACTATAAAGACCTCCTTCGTTCCTGAGAGGAGTCGTAAGAAGAGCAGGTCTATGGATAGATCGGGTAGAGGCCATATTTATACGCCTCGTACCCTAGTTCCTCTACGGAGGTAGGTAAGTACCCTAGGACGGTCTTCGGTCCAGTTATCTACTAGGGTAAAAGTCTTAAAACCTAGGTGGTGTCTTGTGAGCCTCCTCTTTTCCGAACGGATAGACGGCTCTTATATTAGGAGTATATTGATCTAGGCTGCGTAAGCCAGGTTTAGTGCTATTTCGTAGGCGGATACCCGCCTGCCCATATTCGCTTACATAATTTATAGGGTTTTAAAAGGCTATATTCTTCTTTTATATCTTATTCGCCGGGGTATAATCTATCGCTTATTCTTCTTTACGGGAATATCGATGCGACTGCTAGGTCGCATTTCTCTATAATCTTTCTCCCTCAGCTCGGATGGCCCGTAGCTGAGCCTTATCCCTCCTCTGGACTACCCCCTTCACCACTTTGGGTTGGATAGGGCAAGTCGCATCGAAGGCGGCGTGAGGCCCGTTACACGACGGGCATTTAAAGGGGCAGTCGCAGCCATCGTGACCCTCAGTGCCGCCGCAGGGTGCCCGGTGTTGATCAGTTGTGTGGGAAGGAGAGCTGTACTTGAGGCATCTCTTCCTTCTGGTGTACGTTCGTTCGCTGTAAAAACCGCCGCAGCGGAGATATTAAGGAGACCTCTTCTCCTTCGGGAACTGCAGGTTTATAAAAACGCTGGCCCCCATTAAACGGAGGCGTCTTGGTAGTTGCCTTACGGCTTCCGCTTTGAACCAGGCTGTTACCGTGCCTAGCCTTTCGACTTCGTCCTTCCTAGAGAAGTGTGCTTTTTCAGGCTTGAGTTTCGTCGAGACCTGGATCTCTTCAAGGAGCTCCTCGGTCGTTATTTCCAGCTCAGTGTTGGTTACTAGATAATGCCTGGTGTAAGGGACGTTTGCGATATAAGCTCGGATCTAGGTATCGCGTTGCTCGATCGCTTGCGCTTAGAGAAGGGCAGCGATCTATTCTCTATTCTCTAGTAGGACTTTTATACTATCCATTAACGAAGGTAGGAGTGCTAATCCTATCTTAACATGGTCGATCCCCTTAAGGGCTTCTCGGGCTTGGGGACTTAGCCTTTCCTAAACGAAGATATATATATCGTAGGCTTTCTCGTTCCGAAGCGGGCTTTTAGGCGATAGACGCGCGAAGACGCGTAGATCCTTTAAGGCCACCCGGTTTGTAGCTTGTTTTGCGGCTTATTTGGCTAGCGTTGGTTTATCCTGTCTTCTGGATAGTGGCTAGCTCGCCGCCGCCGCGTATGAACGGACTAGGGGCGGCTGGTTCTGGGTTGTGTGCGAGGGATGCCCCTAGGAACTCAGGTCAGTCTCGCTAGGCCCTGTGCCAATAGCGTGCATAGACCTTGCTAGACTACGTTGATGCCGGTTTGAACGCTGTTTCTCCTCCTGAAGCTCTCTCTCCAAGGATTCGATCTTTGTCGCAGCGCCACACGTGGCGCTGCCGGTTACTGCCGTACGATACCGCTTTCCACAAGCCCATTACCCGTCTTGTACGGTATATAGATAGGACCCTCATACGGGTCTTCCACTTAGAGGAATCAAGCCACTTTCTACCATACAAGTCTTCCACTTGCTACCTCGCTTTGTGATAATCTTCGTTAAACAGTCTTTTAAAAACTGTTCCCTCTCGGCGTCCCGACGTAGGAGGTCCTGGACAAGATTCGAAAGCTTGTTGATCTCGTCTTTAAGCTCAGAGTTGTCCTGGTGGTTAACCTGCTTAACCACTCTGACCTTTATAGTCGGCTTCCGGACTCGTCCCGACCGCCGAGATATACCGGCGTCCCCGTGAACCGTGATCGATGGCCCTATATCTAGGGAGACCGCCATGGTCGTGGAATTCAGCTCGTATGGGCTGATGTTGAGAGATGATAGTGCAGTGGGCCGTAGCCCTCTATGATCTTAACAATTGCTAACAGTGGGTACCTTTCGAGGTATGTTCGTACCTCAAAGGGACGGACTCCGTATTTTTGGCATACGGCTTTCCTTATCTTATCATCACGTGACTCGCTCCATAGTTCTTCCGTTCCGTAGGGTGACGCATGTGTTCTCATAGTTCGTGCACTTATGGTGTGCCGTAGTCGCCGTGGTCCTGCGGGGCAGGCCCTGGACTTGGTCGTGCATGTTGGGTCGTAACACTAGGCCTCAGAGGGCTACAGATACACGGAGGCAAGATGTTCCCTAGCAGCTTCATACGCGGGAGCCACGCAAAAACCCCTCTCCTTACGTAGCCTACAACATTTCGAGGCCAAAGTCGAGAGTGGCACTTAGGGAGGTTAGTAGTAACGGCAGGCGTCGTAAACAGTCGCGACCCGGCTACTAGCAGTGTGGAGTAGCCCTATGTAACAATAATAAATGCTGGTACATCTATCACAGCCAGAATATATAGCAAACGAATGTACCAGATTTTTCTGGGATTTAATTGGCGAAGGGGGGCGCCGATCAGTATGCTGACTGGACATTACCCCTCACAAGTTGTACTGTAGTCCACTGGCACCCGATGGGATATGGAGAACAGCACAGTGCACTTCCGGGCTAGTAGTACCAATCCTGCTTACCCCAGTATATACACCCTGCGTAATTAACCTTCTATTTCTTATTTTAGAGGTCGTACTTTTCGACTCCTGCCCCACCCAATCGTCTCTGCAAGTGAACCAGCCATTTGGGAGCGTATCCTAGATCCGGCGTGAATGACTGTGGAAGAATAAGCGGGCCTATTGAGGGACATGCTTCTGTATAAAGAGATAGGGCTATTATATTTAGGATGCACTTTGCGAGGACTACCGGTGTTGATAGTGTACTACCTGCCCCCGCGATACGCCTCGACGTTGACGCCCAGGCGGATTCTTGTGCCTTCGTGAGTCCTTAGGCTACACAGGGCAGAATTGACTGGCAAGCGCAGCAGCCTGTGCATTTGGCCTTGGCAAATTCATCTCAGGCATCCACGCATGTTAAGAAACTGGCCTTCAGCAAATGATAGGTCGGAGCGGAAATAGTGAGGGGTCAGGCCCTGGACTGCAGCCGT
Source organism: Colletotrichum phormii (assembly GCF_030913505.1). NCBI lineage: Eukaryota > Fungi > Ascomycota > Sordariomycetes > Glomerellales > Glomerellaceae > Colletotrichum > Colletotrichum phormii. The sequence goes on from NW_026851500.1 coordinate 15,071, forward strand.
TTACCGGTAATGTGTAGTTAATGTGAGGCTGACCTAGTACTTCACGTTCAAGAAGCAGGACTTCCCCTGCTGCTAAATTAATGCGTTTGTAATCTGTTGAAGCCCAGCGGAGTTCATACCTGCTATATAATCGATCCACCAAAACTTAAGCCGAAGATACGATCGCCAGCAGTTAACCGACGAAAGATGTACGATCCGAATACCAAAGAGTCAGGTGATGACGACGATAAGAGCGCCGCAGACAGCAAGAGCGGCTCGCTCGAGCATGGCCGCACCTCAGCACCTGGTAAGCCCCCTCAGAGTCTGGGATGCTAGTCTTTACTAGTCCTTTCTAATGGCGTTGTTAGACTCTGATGCCGATGACTTTCAATCCCGAAAAAAGAGAAAGAGTGGTGTTGATCGACCGGAGAGAGATGCTCCTGTCGTAACAGAGGACTATACTGTGGGCTGGGTGTGTGCCCTCCCGTTGGAAATGGCTGCCGCGAAAGGGATGCTCGATCAGGTTCATCCGAACTTGCCCTTGCAGGATCTAGCCGACCATAACAGCTACGTCTTAGGTCAGGTCCAAGGCCATAACGTCGTCGTCGCTTGCCTACCTGCAGGCATCTATGGAACAACACCAGCTGCCACGGTCGCGAAGGACTTGCTGCGGACCTTCAAGTCAATCCGGTTCGGCTTGATGGTTGGAATCGGCGGTGGTGTACCGTCGCGAGAACATGACATCCGGCTGGGCGACGTCGTGGTTAGCCAACCCGCTAAAATAAGTGGAGGTGTTATCCAGTACGATCGGGGGAAGACGATGCAGGAGGGGGAGTTCCAACGTACAGGATCGCTCAACGCACCACCCCAGGTCCTGTTAGCCGCCCTGAGTCGTCTCCAGGCCGACCACCTAATCGAAGACAGCAGAATCCCCCAATTTCTATCTGAGCTTATCAGCAAAAGCCCTAAAAAGATGAAAAAAAAATTCGGTCATCAAGGTGCTCTCTACGATTATCTCTTCCAAGCAGGATATGACCACGTTAGTCCAGACTCTACTTGTGATCAGTGTGATCATACGCAGACGATTCAGCGGGACGACAGAGATGACACAGACCCGGTTATTCATTACGGCAATATTGCATCAGGTAATCAGGTAATCAAGCATGGAAAGACACGCGACAAGTTAAGTCAAGAGCTTGGGGTGCTCTGCTTCGAGATGGAGGCTGCAGGACTACAAGATTTCCCATGCCTAGTCATCCGCGGTGTTTGCGACTACGCAGACTCTCATAAGAATAAACGGTGGCAAGAATACGCAGCTGCAACAGCAGCCGCGTTTGCAAAGGAGCTTCTTTCAGTCATACCGCCAAGCAGGGTCCTACAGGAGGAGGCGGTACCGCAGTTAGTGTGTGGTAAGTAAACAATTTCTAGCCTGAATATTCGTCCTTTTATAGTTATACGAAAGTCATTATTTGAATTTGTCTCCCTAGCAGGACCTTTCGTTTATGGAATATTTAGGCACTAATACCTCATGCAGATCCTCACCTTCATGAGCTTGTTTCTAACACAAATGCGGCCATCTCGGCACAAACGCAGAAGCAGGAGGTCAGATACGAGAGCCAAAAACAGGTTGATTGCCATCAAGCATTCAAAACGAGCGCGTATGAGAAGTTCAAGAACGTCAACCCTGACCGAGTCCTGGGCACATGCAAATGGGTGTTAGAGCATGCACGATACAAGAAATGGCAGCAGAGCCGTCAGGATGACCTCCTTTGGATTTCGGCTGACCCAGGCTGTGGAAAGTCTGTATTGGCCAAATCCCTTATTGACGAGGAGATACAACAATCCAACGAGCATACAGTGTGCTACTTCTTCTTTAAGGACAACGAGGACCAAAATAGACTCGCGACAGCCTTATGTGCTCTTCTCCATCAGCTTTTCTACTATCAACCACTCCTTATCCGCCAAGCTATGGCGGCCTTTGAAAAGAACGGAGAGAAACTGCAGACTGAAGTGGATGAGCTGTGGCGTATCTTTATAGCGGCTGGCAAGGACGATCAAGCAGTCAGTGTTACTTGTGTTCTGGACGCTTTGGACGAGTGCTGCCTTGATGACCGACGAAAACTCATTCAGTTTCTAACGAACTTCCATAACCACCCAACGATGTCGACGAGAAAGTTTCAACTCAAGTTCCTTATAACTAGTCGACCATATCAGGACATCGAAACTGAGTTTCGTAACATTCCTGAGCCTCAAACGATTCGTCTAGCTGGAGAAGAGAGTAATGCTGATATCAGCGAGGAAATCAACCTCGTTATTCGACACGAGGTAGCCACAGCCGGGCATAAACTCGGAATAAGTCAGGAAGTGCAAGATATGTTGCAAAAAAAGCTCTTCTCAGTTCCGCATCGAACATATCTCTGGCTTCACCTTGTAATGGATGAGATTTCTCACCGCCAGGTGTGGCCAAAAAGTGCGTTCATCAAGACGATCAACACTCTCCCAACTAAGGTGGAAGATGCGTACGAGAACATTTTAGGCCGCCTTAACCCTAATCAACGAGGAGAGGCGCAGACTCTTCTTCACATCGTTCTTGCCGCCCGCCGACCGCTCACACTGTTGGAAATGGCTGTGGCTTTCCAGCTGGCCCCAGATTCACCAGTTGCTCAAGCACACAAGGACCTCGACCTTAACTCCACCAATCTCAAACTACATATACGGCAGCTTTGCGGGCTTTTTGTGTTTATCAACGACGACCGAATCTACCTCATACATCAGACAGCGAAGGAATTCCTCACTAGACAGGATTTTTCCGACTATTCGATAGAAAATTGTTGGAGACGCTCCCTCTACAGACCAGATTCAGACACGATAATGACGCAAATTTGTGTTCAATATTTGTCATTTGGGGATATTCAAGACGGTCGGTTCCGTGCTGATAGACGGGAGCCAGATACCGATGCAACAGAATACCCCTTTTTGGAATATTCTGCAATACACTGGCCTTCACACTCGCGAGAGGCAAATCACATGAAGGAGGGCTTACAAAAGCAGATCTTGCGGCTGTACAACACACAGAATCAGCGATTCAAAGGATGGGTCTCGATCTTTTGGCAAAAACATTATCAGTACCTAGCGAAGGATGGCCTCAACAGTGTGCATCTGGCTGCATTGAATGGCCATGACGAAGTGTTATCTAGACTACTCGCCTCAGACGACACTGCTTTGAATTCAAGGGATGGGACAGGTCAGACACCACTGATTTGGGGGTCTTTCGAGGGTCGTCAGAAGACCGTCCAGATGCTTTTCGACAAGGGCGCAGATGTCAACGCACGGGGCGGCCCCTATGGCAACGCTCTTAAAGCTGCATCATATAGAGGCCACGACAACATCGTCCAGATGCTTCTCGATAAGGGCGCAGATGTCAACGCACAAGGCGGCTACTATGGCAACGCTCTTCAGGCTGCATCATATAGAGGCCACGACAACATCGTCCAGATGCTTCTCGATAAGGGCGCAGATGTCAACGCACAAGGTGGCACCTATGGCAACGCTCTTCAGGCTGCATCAGAAGGAGGCCATAACAACATCGTCCAGATGCTTCTCGACAAGCGAGCAGATGTCAACGCACAAGGCGGCTACTATGGCAACGCTCTTCAGGCTGCATCATATAGAGGCCACGATAACATCGTCCAGATGCTTCTCGACAAGGGCGCATATGTCAACGCACAAGGTGGCTACTTTGGCAACACTCTTCAGGCTGTATCATATAGAGGCCATGACAACATCGTCCAGATACTTCTCGACAAGGGCGCAGATGTCAACGCACAGGGCGGCGAGTATGGCAACGCTCTTCAGGCTGTATCATATAGAGGCCATGACAACATCGTCCAGATACTTCTCGACAAGGGCGCACATGTCAACGCACAAGGCGGCTACTATGGTAACGCTCTTCAGGCTGCATCATATAAAGGCCACGACAACATCGTCCAGATGCTTCTCGACAAGGGCGCAGATGTCAACGCACAGGGCGGCCCCTATGGTAACGCTCTTCAGGCTGCATCATATAGAGGCCACGATAACATCGTCCAGATGCTTCTCGACAAGGGCGCATATGTCAACGCACAAGGTGGCTACTTTGGCAACACTCTGTACGCTGCATCAGAAGGAGGCCACGACAACATCGTCCAGATACTTCTCGACAAAGGCGCATATTTTGGCCATCATGTAATCAGCGATACATAGTCCTTACCGGTGCAGCGCATATCATGCTACTTCTTCTAGAACCTTCTATTATGCCTCCAAACCCATTTCATGAGTCAACCGATAATCAATTGTTAATGGATTCTGCGTAGTATGTAAAAAGGAGCTTCTAACCGTATGTTGGGTGGGCAGTCGGAATCTATTTAGGGGCCGTAGTTGGCCCCTGCCCTGCCCAGCCCCGCCCAGCCCCGATGTCAATTTGGACTTCTAATCCGACAGTGCTCATGTACCGCCGCTAAACGGTTCCCACGTTAGATTTGACTTATCCATTGTCCGTACCGATCAGTAGCTGCGATCATGGCTGTATATAGTGAGGTGTACGAGATCACTAGCGACGACGATGATGACGGCGAAAACTCAGACACATCCGATATCATCGGTGACTTAGATCATGGCACTAGTTTCTCACGCAGCCAACTTCGGCCCATTGGAGGAGCGTTGATGTTTCTCAACTACCACGAGTGGGCCCCGGGCCAGTCATACGATGATCAGCTCCCCTAGTTGGATGCTCTATCTCATCGAGTGCCACTTGACGCCATTTTCGCCAAGGGCGGGGTACAGCCAGAGGTACCAGCAATCCCCTTGGATACATAAGGGTACGTTGCAGTCTAAGCAGCCCTTCCTCGTGTACTTACGCTGCGTGAAGCTATTCCCAGATATCTCGCGTTGTGCCTTGCCGGCCCTTAATGCCCTTGTATTACTACAATAAGAACAAGGGGAATTAACCTTCCGTGACCCCTTTGTATGGTGTTCCCATGGGATAGAGGTATTCCTTTTATCTATAGCCCGTCTAGGCCAGGACCTCTGCCGCCCTTGTGCTAATGGTCCAAACTGCTGGATAAGCTGGGCTGTAAGCAGCTAACGCCAGCGGTAGTGGGTTTTCACCTTCTGCCACCTAGGGCTGCCCTATAGCTGCAATAAGAAGCTATTTACAACTACTACTTCTAGTAGGAAATTCCAGGTAATTGACTGCCAGCCCCCTCGACGAATAGGGTAGCTATATTGATAATAGGACCTCATCTGGTAACTCATATCAACCCTATTTATCTTGTGGTTGTATTTATCAATTACCCTAGGGATTGGTAGGTCCTTACGGACGTCTGGGCTAAAGACTTGCCGGGCAGCCCTCTTGGCAGTGGAATTCCCAGCTGGGCGGCGACGGCTGCGAACAACCTCCTCGCTGTTCTGGAAGATAGTTAATAGGAATAGTACAAGGGCATTATCCTTCAAGGTAAACTGGTTAACCTATTTACTAGTTAGCGAGGTAGGCTAGGCTAGGCTAGGCTGGGCTGGGCTGGGCTGGGCTGGGCTGGTAGCTTACCTCCCCATCTAAAGTAGGGATACAGTATACTTCACCCCAGGGGATATCCCCTCCTTTAGTCTCTTTCTCATCAACTAAGGTCTTATCTATCCCACTATCCTTTCGGCAGGTACCAGAAGCTCCAACCTGTTGCTTCCGTAGGGTACGAAAGAGCCGTATAGAGGCGAAGAGGTTGTCAAGAAAGACGTGGTAGGTTGCAGCTGGAAGTAGGGAAGCAAGGGTAGTTACTGCCTGCTGTGTTGGTGTCAACAGAGCCAGCTTTCCAGCAGCCAGCCCAGCTGGCTGGGCCTGAGGGACTAATGCGTATGGGCCCCTTCCATGTACGTGCCACAGCCACCGTATATAGTAGCCAGACTGGGCAAGGATCCAGATCTTATAGCCAGTTAGAATAGGCTTCGTTGGAATCATTGTCTCAAGAGATCGACCTGTAAATCGAACCATAGCCTCATCAACTGTAAGATCTGAGCCAGGTGTATAAAAGGAATCCCCAGTCTCTTGGATGTGGGCTGACCACTGGTTAACCTTCCGGTATACATCTGGCATTTGATCTTGAGCCCGGCCCCGGCCCCGGCCCTGGCTGGGCTGGCTGGGCTGGTATTCAGCAGTATTAAATATCAGTAGTCGCCGGAGCAGTAACTAGTTGGAATCGGTTTCTAGAAATAAACCGCGTATATAGGTGGATAGGATTCTCTCTTTTGTTGTTGTTGTTGTTGTTGTTGTGTTTAACGCCGTGGCGGCAAAGGCGCTGCCGCCCTTGCAGCCGACCTCCCGAGGGGTATATGGCGTGGAGGGCCGTAGGCTCGAGCTATATACTCTATAGTACATGCCTCTTCCTAACGTCCTCCAAATCTTGCCCGTGGGCTACTATCTATTCTATCCGTCCTTAGTTCCCGCTGGTTCCCTAGCTCCGTTGTTACCGTCTGTCCCTCTAGGAGGAGAAATTCGTTAGTCGGGCCTAGGTTAAGACCTAGTCCTTAGTAACGCGGGCAGATCTTCTAAAAGAAGTCTATTATATAAAGAAAGACTTAAAAGTTAATAGAATTAGTAATTAACCCTTTATAATACCGTTTAAGAGATCCTATAGGTCCTATAGGATTGAGTAGGCTAGAAGGTGTTACGGCCAGCTAGTCGTAGTGAGGTTTGTTTGCAGAAGTTGAGGCTGCGGAACTGGTAACAGTATTCGTAGTCGTGGAATAGTTTCAAGGAAACTATGTCTGTCAATCGTAAGGTAAGGTAAGGCTTCGGTGATCAATCGTAGTCTTGTCAAGGTGATAGCTGAAAGCGGATGTTAATCCTGATACGAAGTTAATTGCTGAAGAAGCTATGGAAAGTCTGTCCTAGAGCCCAGCTCGAGTCCATCCTTATATACAAGTCCGATCCTAACTGAACAGTGCTGAACAGTTCCCTTTGTCTGGATATGTTGGATATGCCGAATATACAACATATCCTTGACTCGGTTGGATATGATGATGATGATGATGATGATGATGTATTTAACGTCTGGTAACAAAAGGACGTGCCGGGCGCTATGCCGACATGGTCTATGCTGATCTAAACTATATTACAGGCTACCGTCTTCACCTAACGTTCCTGTTCAATGACTCGGGCAAATTTCGGAAAAGAAATTAGTCTCCTCTATCTATTCGTATAGAAGAGAGGCTCCCTTAGTAGAACCTAACAAGAAATTAATACTTACTTTGGCCATACGTTAATAGAGGTAGCGCGGTATAGCCTTGCGTCCACGCTTACAGAAGTAGAAATGGACTGGTGTCTTGGGTTTCCCATAGCTACAGTTAAGTAACGTATCTTAATAAGCGAATCTCTCGTGGTATACTACAAAGCCTCCATGATGGGATCTTGCTGCGTATAGCCTTCCTAGTAAGTGCCGAGGGAGGCGGAGTTCGGGCGGCTTGGGGTGAAGAATTATCTCGAGGTCGGCATATTACCGAGGGCATTAGGACAGCCATTTTCTGGCAAAGGCTTGGAAGGTAGCTACTTTAGCTTGCCTTTCTAGGTGCGCTAATGAGGGCTGTGGTTGTGATTTTGGGATTAGTTTGCAGGCTTCCTTGGCTAGAGCATCCGCTTCTTCATTTCCTGGTACTCCCGTGTGCCCAGGGCACCACCAAACATAAACCCTGCCGGGGGTTATCCAGCTCTCTCTTTGTCTCCGAGTCTAGGAGGAAGAGAGCCTACTAAAGGCCCTAAATCTAGTCTAGCTGCTTCCTATGCTCTGGGAGTATAGTCTAGCTGCGACTGCGAGGTTGTCGAGGCAGATATGGACGTTATCTACCATACGAGCCGTAGGAGCCCGGGTAGCTTCTATTAGGCCGTAATACGCAGTATATACCTCCGCGTTATATACCTTAGTTTAGGAGCCGAGTAGTTCGGATCCGCGGAAGATCTACCGTATAGCTTAGTACCTTACCCAGCCTGCTCCGGCGGAGGTGCTATTGCCGTCCGATATCTAGGACCTGTTAGTATAGATAATAATGTCCCGCTTGGAGAAAGTTGCCATCCTGCCTATAAAGGAGAGGGCCTGTTCTTCTTTGGTCTTATTAGGTTCGTAGCCGACCCTGGCGAGGGCTGTTTGCTAGTCCGCTAGTTGCTCCCAAGGGGGGAGTTCTAACGGATCGATGTATTCGGTATTTTTGCTTACGAGGCTTGCTATTCGTCGTAGCCGTGAGTCTGGTCCTGATTTATCCCTGAGTCTCGTTCGGAGAGGGTATCGCTCGTCCAGACGATGGATTCTAGTGGACGCTGTATGGAGCTTCGCGTCCAGTATTACCTCTACTGGGGGTAGAGCCGCCTCGCGCTATAGGATCGGTATAGGCGTAGTTCTATATACGGGGACCATCGCTCTAATAGCTTTGGTTTGCGTCGCGTCTAGTTAGTATAATAGACTACTAACCCCGTTTAAGATAGTACGTCTATTCTTTATCCGGCTCTTACCGGGCCACTATGCTTTAAATATATAGTACTAAATAAGTAATATATAAGAGGTGATCGCTCGACGAAGTAAGTACGTAGGCGCGCCCTAGATAATATTCCCTAGTCCCCGTAGTCCATTGACTACTTAGTATACTTTTATAGAAAGGTTTCTTACGTAACTTTTAAATGTGAGTTTATGGTCGAATTGAACGCCGAGCTAGTATGAAGAAGAGCCTTCTTTAATGGCCTAAACTATATAATACCTCCTATCCGGTAAACTTACTATGATTGATAAGTTTCCGTCTTTTTGTTTCTTAGTAAAGTGGATTAGTTCGGACTTATCGAGGTCAAAAATAATTCCTTCCTTCGCGCCCTATCTTAAGGTTTCTTTCTATTCCTTAGTTAGGATATCATAATTATTCTCTAGTGATATTAAGCTTGCTAAGATAGCGACGTTATTAGTATAGGTAAAACAAGATCGCTTTCTTCCTAGGCGAGCTATACCTAGCTTAAAAAGAGGTTTAATATAGAGTATGAATAGAATAGGAGATACGGGTAAGCCTTATGGTAGTCCGTATTTGAGACCGAAGACGTCTCTTACTTCCCTATTAAGCCTTATTCTTGCTCTCCTTCCGGTAATAAAACTTGAGACCTAGCGTACGAGGTTCTCCGGCTATCCTTGTTTGTAGAGGCGTCGGACTAGTCGTCCTGGGAGTACGGCGTCGAAAGCCCCTTTTATATCGAGCGTAAGTATAGAGGTAACTAGGCCTCTTTGCCAGGCGCACTCGATGTCGTGGATAGCCGCTACGATAAGGTCGCTATAAGAGCGAAGAGGGAGTGCTCCAAACTGTTGATCGTATAGAACACGATGTTTAATTACGATCCGGGTAAGTCGTCTGGCGATGAGTCTCTCCAAGCCTTTTCTGAGGACGGCCAAGAGCGTAATTGGCCTATAGGAGCGCGGGAGTGTCTTATCTCTTTTTCCCGGTTTTGCTAGGATCACGAGAGTTGCTTCTTTAAAATAAGTAGGATGCTAACCCTCGTATATATACCCGCTATAAAGTAAGAGGACAATATCTTCGATAACTGGCCATGCTATTTTCAAAGTAGTCGTAGTGATTCCGTCGGTCCCAGGAGTCGTGTTTCCCGCGGTGAGAACCGAAGACCGTACCTCGTCCTTCGTAACCTGCGGGAAAGGAAGCGTAGCTTGCCTTTGTAAGACTAGGCTTTCTGTTGGTATATCCTCGGAGATTGCAGCGTTTTTAAGGAGGACGTGGGTAAATAAGTCGCGCTTCTCTTTTGGTTATAAGACAAGCGTGTCTTGGTTATCTACATCTCGGAGTGGCGGGGTCTGAAGGGATCCTATGGCTTTATACCAACCGACTATTTTAAAAATATCTTTACTTAAGGAGGCTAAGGAGATCTTATCTTTCCAAAAGGCATCCTTGGAGCGTTTAAATTCGTAGAGGAAGTCCTGTTTTAAAGCTTCGACCTCCTCTTTTTCCCATTAGCAGTTCACTCCGGCTACGCGGAGTCTTACTAACATCGCTCGCTTACTCGCATAGGCTCGGTGTTTACGTATGTATCTTTCGCTCCAGTATAGTCTCCCTATACCTTTCCCGAGCGTACGCTTTGTGGAAGCCGTGAGCGCTTTAATAAAACAGTCCGTAAGCTATTGTGCTAGGAGATCTAAAGACTGTGGGTCTTAGATATTGCTTACAGTACGGCGCATAGGTTATAAATTGCGTTTAATAATGCCGAGGAAAAGCTCCTCGTCATCATGTCGAGCCGAAACCTTCCCGGGTCTAGCTGGGTGAATCGATCAGGGCCAAGGGGACCCGGGTAAGCAGAG
>NW_026851501.1:0-24913 GCF_030913505.1 Colletotrichum phormii
AGAAGAAGTAGCGGGCTCCCACGGCACCGGTCGGGTCGGGTTAAGGCTAGGCCAACAGGGCTAACAGGGCTAGGTACAAAAGGTAAAAGTTACAAGGTAGGTAGAAAAGCCCCCGGGGGCTTTTCAAAGTCGCTCGAGGATGGAAAATGAAGAAGCCCCCGGGGGCTTTTCAAAGTCGCTCGAGGATGGAAAGTGAAGAAGCCCCCGGGGGCTTTTTAAAGTCGCTCGAGGATGGAAAGTGAAGAAGCCCCCGGGGGCTTTTCTGGAGTCGCTCTGAAGTTGCTCTGGGATGGAAAATGAAGAAGCCCCCGGGGGCTTTTCAAAGTCGCTCGAGGATGGAAAGTGAAGAAGCCCCCGGGGGCTTTTCAAAGTCGCTCGAGGATGGAAAATGAAGAAGCCCCCAGGGGCTTTTCCCAAGTCGCTCGAGGATGGAAAGTGAAGAAGCCCCCGGGGGCTTTTCAAAGTCGCTCTGAAGTTGCTCCAGGATGGAAAATGAAGAAGCCCCCGGGGGCTTTTCAAAGTCGCTCTGAAGTTGCTCTGGGATGGAAAATGAAGAAGCCCCCGGGGGCTTTTCTGAAGTTGCTCCATGATGGAAAGTAAAGAAGCCCCCGGGGGCTTTTCAAAGTCGCTCGAGGATGGAAAATGAAGAAGCCCCCGGGGGCTTTTCAAAGTCGCTCTGAAGTTGCTCTGGGATGGAAAATGAAGAAGCCCCCGGGGGCTTTTCAAAGTCGCTCGAGGATGGAAAGTGAAGAAGCCCCCGGGGGCTTTTCAAAGTCGCTCGAGGATGGAAAATGAAGAAGCCCCCAGGGGCTTTTCCCAAGTCGCTCGAGGATGGAAAGTGAAGAAGCCCCCGGGGGCTTTTCAAAGTCGCTCTGAAGTTGCTCCAGGATGGAAAATGAAGAAGCCCCCGGGGGCTTTTCAAAGTCGCTCTGAAGTTGCTCTGGGATGGAAAATGAAGAAGCCCCCGGGGGCTTTTCAAAGTCGCTCGAGGATGGAAAGTGAAGAAGCCCCCGGGGGCTTTTCAAAGTCGCTCGAGGATGGAAAATGAAGAAGCCCCCGGGGGCTTTTCTGAAGTTGGTCGAGGATGGAAAGCGAAGAAGCCCCCAGGGTCTTTTCCCAAGTCGCTCGAGGATGGAAAGTAAAGAAGCCCCCGGGGGCTTTTTTAAAGCCGTTCGAGGATAGAAAGTGAAGAAGCCCCCAGGGTCTTTTCCCAAGTCGCTCGAGGATGGAAAGTAAAGAAGCCCCCGGGGGCTTTTTTAAAGCCGTTCGAGGATAGAAAGTGAAGAAGCCCCCGGGGGCTTTTCAAAGTCGCTCTGAAGTTGCTCTGGGATGGAAAATGAAGAAGCCCCCGGGGGCTTTTCTGAAGTTGCTCCATGATGGAAAGTAAAGAAGCCCCCAGGGGCTTTTCTGGAGTCGCTCTGAAGTTGCTCTGGGATGGAAAATGAAGAAGCCCCCGGGGGCTTTTCAAAGTCGCTCGAGGATGGAAAGTGAAGAAGCCCCCGGGGGCTTTTCAAAGTCGCTCTGAAGTTGCTCTGGGATGGAAAATGAAGAAGCCCCCGGGGGCTTTTCTGAAGTTGGTCGAGGATGGAAAGTGAAGAAGCCCCCGGGGGCTTTTCAAAGTCGCTCTGAAGTTGCTCTGGGATGGAAAATGAAGAAGCCCCCAGGGGCTTTTCTGGAGTCGCTCTGAAGTTGCTCTGGGATGGAAAATGAAGAAGCCCCCGGGGGCTTTTCAAAGTCGCTCGAGGATGGAAAGTAAAGAAGCCCCCGGGGGCTTTTCAAAGTCGCTCGAGGATGGAAAATGAAGAAGCCCCCGGGGGCTTTTCAAAGTCGCTCGAGGATGGAAAGTGAAGAAGCCCCCGGGGGCTTTTTAAAGTCGCTCGAGGATGGAAAGTGAAGAAGCCCCCGGGGGCTTTTCTAAAGCCGCTCGAGGATGGAAAGTGAAGAAGCCCCCGGGGGCTTTTCAAAGTCGCTCTGAAGTTGCTCCAGGATGGAAAATGAAGAAGCCCCCGGGGGCTTTTCAAAGTCGCTCTGAAGTTGCTCTGGGATGGAAAATGAAGAAGCCCCCGGGGGCTTTTCAAAGTCGCTCGAGGATGGAAAGTGAAGAAGCCCCCGGGGGCTTTTCAAAGTCGCTCGAGGATGGAAAGTGAAGAAGCCCCCGGGGGCTTTTTAAAGTCGCTCGAGGATGGAAAATAAAGAAGCCCCCGGGGGCTTTTTTAAAGCCGCTCGAGGATGGAAAATGAAGAAGCCCCTAGGGGCTTTTCTCGAGTCGCTCTGAAGTTGGTCGAGGATGGAAAGCGAAGAAGCCCCCAGGGGCTTTTCTAAAGTCGGTCTCGAGTTACTGTAGGATGGAAAATGAAGAAGCCCCTAGGGGCTTTTCTCGAGTCGCTCTGAAGTTGCTCCAGGATGGAAAATGAAGAAGCCCCCGGGGGCTTTTCTAAAGCCGCTCGAGGATGGAAAGCGAAGAAGCCCCTGGGGGCTTTTCTCGAGTCGCTCTGAAGTTGCTCCAGGATGGAAAATGAAGAAGCCCCCGGGGGCTTTTCTAAAGCCTCTCGAGGATGGAAAGCGAAGAAGCCCCTGGGGGCTTTTCTCGAGTCGCTCTTAAGTTGCTCCAGGATGGAAAATGAAGAAGCCCCCGGGGGCTTTTCTAAAGCCGCTCGAGGATGGAAAGTGAAGAAGCCCCCGGGGGCTTTTCTCGAGTCGCTCTGAAGTTGGTCGAGGATGGAAAGCGAAGAAGCCCCCAGGGGCTTTTCTAAAGTCGGTCTCGAGTTACTGTAGGATGGAAAATGAAGAAGCCCCTAGGGGCTTTTCTCGAGTCGCTCTGAAGTTGCTCCAGGATGGAAAATAAAGAAGCCCCCGGGGGCTTTTCTAAAGCCGCTCGAGGATGGAAAGCGAAGAAGCCCCCGGGGGCTTTTCTCGAGTCGCTCTGAAGTTGCTCCAGGATGGAAAATGAAGAAGCCCCCGGGGGCTTTTCTAAAGCCGCTCGAGGATGGAAAGTGAAGAAGCCCCCGGGGGCTTTTCTCGAGTTGGTTGACGGGGGGAGGGAGGCAGGCTGCTCGAGGATAGAAAGCCAAGATGCCCCAGGAGGCTCCTGACTTACTACAGCCCAGCCAAGCTCAAACCCTGAATGTACCCAAGAGAGCGTTGCCGTACGCTATGAAAGTGAGATTGCATGAGCCCCTGGGCGCCTTCCCCTCTCCTGCGCTGGTTACACTCAACCCTGTAACCCAGATATCCTTAAGGAGAAAAGACTCCTTGGTGGCCTCGGTCGGAACTCCACTAACTTAACTTTACAGCCTCATAATAAAGAGATATTATACGGCCTATAACCTGTATATTCGAACGTATACCCGAGGGCAAATCTAGATATACGGTTAGCCTAGCCGGAAAGTTTCCTATATAGATCTTTGGAGAATTGTAGCAGCATTCTCGCCATAGCTCTGATAACCTCAAATAGAGGACGCCTACTAGCTGGAATAGAGTGGTATTAGTGTGAAGAGTACTAGTAGCACTAGAATAGTTGGTAGGTAATCCGAGTGACAGTGGTGGTGGCGGCGGTGTCTCCGTCAGTTACCGGCAGACGGTTCCCAGTAGCCACCTATATCGTCACTCACCGAGGAGGGCAGGGCCTAGCACGACAGTTCTACGTAAAGAGAGGAATTCGGGTTCTATTTCCTTAAGATAAGGTTGAGAAATAAGAACAGTAGGCGGAATGGCCGTCCATGCTAGTAACGGAATCAAGGGATACTGGAATGTGCTAGTGAGTTAAGGGATAAGCAGTAAGGATAAGGTCGGAAATAGAAAATGCAGATCGCCGATGACGATGGGGCTTGGCTAGCCGCGCGATCCCCTCTTGGGCCGGGGCTAAAGAATCAGGGTATTGCCGCTGTCTATGTCGTAGATAGTACCTTTTGTTTTATACTATTAACGGCCATGTTTAGAAGCCGAGGCTCCTAACTGCGGCGCCTCCCGCGCCGGCTAGAAGTGCTTCCGCCCATGCTACGTCAGGGAGGTACTATCCACCTGATACTTTAGTAAACGAGGCCAGGCGGTATAGCGACGGTATATATGGTGTCGTAGTATTGACAACAAACATCGCCGGAACCGGCAGGTACGGAACAGAAGTGCAAGGGTCCTTCAGCACAAAGGAACCTCTATTGCTGCAAAATAGGGCTTGGAGCTCCTGGGTAGCCTTTGGAGATCCGAGAGATAGTAGGTAATCAGGCAGCTTTGTGAAATATCGTGCGAGATAATAAGAGAGGAAGCGTCTCCCTAAACGCGTATGCTGAACAGGAGCGGGCTGGGGCCGCGGCTTTAAATAGCCAATCTATAGACCACGGGTCTCGTTGCCCAGCCTCCGCGTTCGAAAGTGAGGCTAGACCTATGTCTTTCTTCTTTAGGGAAAGGTCGTACTACATTAGGTATGTAGGGGCAGTCCTTGAGGAAGACGGAAATAAAGGAAAGCTCAGAGGTACGTACTGGGGACACTCGTAGGCCGTGTTATTATGTAAGCAGGGCTGCTTAGGTAACCAGAATCGGCCTGTCATCACGAACGTAGTCCAGCATCACGACCAACGCCGTGATAATCGACTAGATATAAGCGACACGTAGTATAGACATACCGGCCCAGGTAGGTAGAGTAGATGTATACTTTATATACATATACGGAATGGTTTTATTCTATACCATCGCCAATATACCTTAAGAAGAGGGCAGCATGATTTGTTTCCGGTATAATTATGTCGTTTCCTTATTACTTCTACTAAACCTTAGAAGAACAGGAGATTCTCGCTTACCTGACCCCATTTATACGACCAAGTCTTGCTCCCTCCGCTGGCCGTAGACCTCAGATGCCGAACATGGCTTAGTACTCGGAAACTCAACCAAGGAGGAATATACACTCATTCAATTATCCTCCATATTGACTGCCTCATACACACTCTTGTGATACCATAGTCATATACTACTTCGTTATCGGGAAACGATTCCGTAATCAAGATACTCGCCATACGGTTGTATTATCTATCCTATCTCACCTACTGCGCGGATAGCAAAGTGGACTGCTTAATCTCTTTCACCTATCGAACCCCTCATTCGTCCACCGTAGCCCGCGGCGTCTCTACCTCAATCGCTCCATGTGCATCAGCAGCCGCCGGATACTCCACCACGTGATCCACCACGTGCCCAGATTGCTGCACTGCTTTCCTTTTCCATCTTTCCTTCCCTCCAAAGTCATACCACCAATTTATCTCCCTATATTATGATCTATGATAACATATGAGTACCTCGAGGGTACTACTAGCCTATTACGCTTCTTTATTATGGTATCCTTTCTCCGGGACGCGTCGCGCCTCTAGCCCGGAGCCTCGGCTCCTTTCCCGGCCCAAGCAGGCAGAGTATCGGGCAGACGTACGATGGTCAAGATCAAGGTGTTTATAGCCACTATAGCCTGAGACGGATCCAGCCGAGAGAGAGGCGGGACAGGCGACCTTATCCTGGCGCACTAAGGAACTCCGTACTACTATAGTAACTATTACGAGGTGCTATCCGGGGGCATTGAGACTCTTAGAGTCGATTCATCGTAAATAACCTGTACCATACGGGAGCTTCAGGCCAAGGTAAGTAAGCTTCATATTATGCTTAGCTACCATACCATCGTGACGTCGGGCTCCCGATAAGAAAGCAAAGCAGGCGTGAGAAGCTGCCCTCCGTCGCTTGAGCAGGAAAAAGCA
The DNA here is from genome assembly GCF_030913505.1 of Colletotrichum phormii. Classification (NCBI taxonomy): domain Eukaryota; kingdom Fungi; phylum Ascomycota; class Sordariomycetes; order Glomerellales; family Glomerellaceae; genus Colletotrichum; species Colletotrichum phormii. Next base: position 5,730 of record NW_026851501.1, read on the forward strand.
GACGTTAGAACTCCCCCTTAGCGTACTAGCTCAGTCAGAAGTAAGCCGTCCGTACGTTCGTATGCCTAGACGATTGGTTATGGCGAGGAAATGCCCTCGGAAGCCCCCGGGGGCTTGCGGCGGCACCCTCACACGTCCTAAAAGTGGCACTGGGCAGCCTCATGCCGCCACACCGGGTCGATCTCTATCCTTTCGGGGAGCAGGAGGGCTTGCCTTCGCGGCGGCGGGATGTGCACCACGGCCGCCTTTTGCTCCTACACCAAAGCAAGTGGTGTCCGCCATTGACAGCGGACGAGTGCGGTCCGCCGTGCATTCCACCGCAGTCATGACTTAGACCCATTGCACCACTGCGGCAGGGAGATGCTGGTGGTTCCGCGTAACGTCAACATGAGCGGGAATGCTGGCATCGAGTGAGTAATCCCGATGACCAGTCGTAAAAGGGAAGGATATGCAAGGGAGGCACGCCTGGGATGGGCAGCGCGGCCTGCGCCTTGGGAGCGAGCGACGGCGACACGGCGTCCGAGACACGACAATTGCTCTTCGACAGACAACGCCAGGGAGCATGGAGGGGCAACGATGAGGCAGCCCACGGGTCGTTTCCCGGACTGGCGCCGCGACCCAGTCATCAAAACCCTTCGTATCTCCTTCCTATCCCCGCGTCCTTCTCGCTCTATCGATCGCACGGCGATAATAATAACGAAGAGGAAGTACAGGACTCTCCCGCCCCGCCTATAATAGCGCAGCGGACGGTATAAAGTATAAAAGAAGCGGCGACGAGGTTATAGCAGGCGATCCGGCGCCAAAACGCCGCGTCTAGGACCAGGGCTTCCGAGAAAGCGAGTCTGTCCGGGAGCGCGCCAAACCTTACCTATTGGCGGTGGGTAGGCTATACGTCGACGTACTAAAGACGACATGGAGCACGGGCAGGAACCGTCGCATCGAGCCGGCCCACGTGCGGGAGCTCACGGAGGTCTTTATAAAGGGCGGCCTTAAACGCGGGGCTCCCGAGAACCGGCTCTTCGTCCTCTATAGCGCGGACGAGGTCCGGCGGATCCGCGGGTAAGAGCCCCCCGATAATAACGAGAACGACGACGATAGCGACGACGTAAAAGAGGAGGCCGCGTTCCTACAGTAGGCCGCCGTAAACGGGACGATAGTAGAGGTAATAGCCGGCCAACACCGGCTGTGCGCCCTCCGGGCCTATATCCGGGCGACGGGCACGCCGGCATCGGACGGCTGGTGGACGTACGAGCTATACAATAGAGGTAAGTCGCCCCCGCCGTCCGTGAATGGGTAGGGCCGCGGGAGAGAGGCGCTAAGGAGCCGGGATAGATCGATTACCTACGGACCTGAATATCAAGCTACGCATTAACCATAGGGACCCGGGCCTACCCGATAACCACGGCCAGATCTAGACATAGCTCGTCTTAGTCGCCTCGGCCGCGGCCGAACCCGCCGCGGAGAACTAGGTAACCGTCGACTATAAGCTCGTAGAGGCCCTGCGCCTGGGCGGCGAGAAGAGCTTCCCGACGCGGAGGCTCGTAACGCTATAGAACCACGAGCGGTAGCGGAGAATAACGACGCGCTGGTGCCAGACCCGGCTGGGCCTGGAGACGTTCAATATCTCGACGTTCGAGTGGATGGCCAGCCTCCGCGTCGACGAATACTGGTTCTCGACGATGGAGTCCGCGCTGGCCACGCTCGCCGCCCTGCCCCTCGACGAGACGCAGGAAGTGGGACTGGACGACTGGAACCGGCTGGCCGCGGCGGGAGAATTGTCCCCCCCAGCAGCCGAGCGGGACGCCGCCGAAGCCGTCTTCTTCACCGGCGGCGACCTCGGGCGTCGCACGGCGGGCCTGCTCTCGACCCTCGACGACGACGCGTACAGGAGGGTCTGCCGGGCCGTGCTGGACTCGCACGACCTCACGTTCGTCGACCTGAGGCGCCTTCTCCGGGCCAGGAAACCGGAGGCAGAGGCCGCCGTCCGGGCGCTGCACCACGTCGTCGCCTGGATCTATCCTGGCAGCGCGGCGGAGCTCGATAGGGTGAACCTAAAGTTGAAGAACAAGCCGCAGCTTATCGACCACCTACGCACCGCGCTCGATAGCCTCGGCTCTTCTAGGGGGGGCGCGTACACGTATGCTAGAGACGCGGCGTCACAGCTCTAACGACGCGTCCTAGATATTGCACGATATAGCGCCGAGGCTTTCCTGACGCCGGACGGACGGGCGCTCCTCGCCAGCAGTATTATGCTCGTCGACGAGCCGGCGTACGGGAGACGCTTTGGCTACGTCTCTTGGGCGCGATTACTCCGTACCGTCCGGCGTATTACCGACCCGGAGTATACGACCTACGTCCTCCGGCCCGATTGGGACACGGCTAACGCTAGCGACGACCGCGGCCGCGCGCGTATGCTCACGCTCGTGTCCGCCTTCTGCAGTGATCTGTTCCGTCTGGGCGACCGGCCCGTCACCTCGAACGACGCCGCACTCCTTGCACTACAGCGAAGAGTCCAGCAGGCCCTCGCGTCGTCCGCCGGGGAGCTGCCAGGTCTCCCGCTCCTCGGACCAGCCGAGCCTGAGGCCAGGGAAGGGAGGGAGCGTAGGGAGTCGGAACTCGAGCGGGAGGGGGGGGCGTTCGACGGGGACGGGCCACACCGGCGCACCGACGAATACGACGACGATGCTGGAGCCGGCGAGCAGGGCACACGCGGGCGTGTTCGAGGGTCCGAGAAGCAACGCCCCCTCCGCCGGCCGCCTCCGCCATCGGCCCAAAAGCCAAGGGAAGTCCGGAGTGGCGACTACGGGAAGACACCCTCTATCAGCGGCGGGGGCCGAGAGACGCAGGCACATGACGACGACGACGACGCCGCCGCCGACGGCCATACCCCGCCCTCGAGCTCCCCAGCGTCCCGGCGACCGTCGCGCGATGGGCAAAGGCGAGTGGGGGCCACGTCGCCGACGCCGGGTCCCCCGCGGACGCCGAGCGCCTCTACCAACAAGCCAAGGCCACAGTGGAAGACAGGACCTAGAGCGAGGAGGTTGTAGCTGGTCCGCAGCCATGGACGGAAGTCGAAGACGGATGGACGGGCCCAGGAATGCCAGAAGATCATCATCATACCACTAAGTTCATCTAATAGCATATTTAATACGTAGCGCCGTAGGGCCCATTCCGAACATCATGATCGTGTCTTGCCGTCTAATTTCATATATTCTTTCTACTACCTTTATTATTATAGTACTATATACGAATAATATATCGGGTCCGGGGCTAGGATGGTCTAGCCTAAAGAGACGGCGGATACGATATGTTATATTATATATGCTATTACCCCCGCGAAGCCCCCGGGGGCTTTTCTTCTCTCTATCCCCGTTAAGTAGACTTATCTCGTAGCTCCCGACGCCCCATGCCCGCGTCCTTCTTTCGCCCATCCTTCCCTCCCCACCCCCATTCCGTTGCCCACAATAACAACAATAAGGCAGAAGCGGCACAGATCTGGCTATGCAGAGGCGTCTGCACATATCCCCAATACCCTCTTACATACGCTCCGAGTCGCCCCCCTCTACCCTATAAATCGGTGATAGGCGCGTTCTGTATATATAAATAGGCAGGGAACCCCCCCTCTCCTGTCCCGTCCGACGCCCGATATCGACTAGCCTACCGGTAACGTAACTACTTCTAGACTATATATTAGTAGTAGCACTAGTACGATGTCCGCTAGTTCGTCTCACGACGTCGAGGATATGCTATGGATGGATACTATCGAGGTAGGCGAAGAGGAGGAGGAAGAGGAGGAAGAGGATTAGGAGGGTAACGAGGAGAGTATGAGGAGACCCGGCGGCATATCATAGAGGTGGGCGGTTGATCACTCCACGGGTCACTACCGCCTCTACGGTAAATAAGTAAGACCCGACGAGTGAGGAGGACGGGGGGCTAACCGACGTGGCTAGCCGCCCGATTTATCGAGAGAGCCCTCGCAGAGGACTTTGAGCCCGCGGACGCGCTCAAGATGATCCAAGAGAAGCACACCGTCGACTTCGGGTCGGCCCGCGCGGGGGGCACCCAGGCGAGGCCGTCGGACCGCTTCTACCCGTCCTTCTACCTCGACTTCTTCAGCGTGGTCGGCAGACCGGGCCGACCGATCTCGAGGCCCGACGGTCCCATCTTCGATAACATCACCGTGTCCTTCCAGCGGTGGTCGGCGCCGTACGGCGCGAAGCACGTCAGCGGGATCCCCTTCGACATAACAGGCCGGACGTTCAGAATCGCGCAGGCGGCCACGCGCGAGATCTGGTTCATCGTCATGCACCCGGTGACGGGGGAGGTATCGGAGCTGCCGTCATCGGCCGCCGACGCGCGAAGGCGCCGGGAGCAGGCCGGCGAACGGAGCGGCATGCCGGTGCCGCTGGCGTGCGAGCTGGCATCGTACATCACCGATATCTTCCAACTACCCGCGCTGCTGGGCGAGGGCATCGAGCGCTCGTGACGGCCGGGCGGTCGGGAGACCTAACGGATTAGCTCTACGCGGTAGATGGCGTTCTAAGAAGCATTTATAGCGGGCTAGGCGGCCTAGTCGGCGCGCCGCGGGGGTAGCGAGTCGTTCTGGGCGAAGCACGAGCCGGCCTTTTATATTTATAATTATAGTGCTAATATCGAGATCGAGGTAAGCGACGAGCTTTATAACCTGCCGCGCGAGAGGTACTATTTTATAAAGGAGATAGACGATAATAAAGACGAAGCGGAGGGGGGGGATAAGGAGGAAGGGGAGCGGGACGACGACGCTAATAGGGAGACGCTCTACTTAGAAGAGTTATCCATAGGGGATCGGCCGACCGTACGGGGGAGAGGCGGAGCGGTAAGAGGCCGGTATACGGACGGCGCGGAGGACACCCGCTACGAGCGGATCCTGCGCAAGTACAACGGCCTAAGGAAGCTAGTATCCGAGCTCGAGACCCGGTTCCATCTACAGAACATTACGGCCGTCTTATACGCGCTCGCCGTCTATATTAACAGCGATAGGGCGACGGGCGGCGACGCCGACTTATCGGAGACACGGTGCCTGTTGGCCGACAGGAACATACTCGGGAGGGAGTTCGCGAGCGCGCAGGACTTCACCTTCTATCCACAGGCCTTCTACCCAGTATACGGCAACGTATCCTCCTACTACCCGCCTATATTCCTTAACTCGCTCTTCGCCGTTATAAAGGGCAATATGAGCGACCGGAACGAGGGCGCGGACGTCCTCTCCTTCGGCTACTTCCAGGGGTACTCCAACATCAAGCGCAGCATCCGCCACAGCCCCCACGACCTGCTGGCTACTAAGGGATACGCGACGGCGGCCATGACCGTGCCGGCGTCGGACGCCGGGGCCACGGCGGCGGCGCGGGAGAAGCGCGAGCGGTTACTGCGCATTCTCCGCGGACCCGACGAGGCCAAGCCGTTCGCGAGGGAGCGGCGGCAGATGGACGTCGCTATCGAGGCCGAGGAGGTGGCATTCCGCCTCGAGCAGGTGGTCTCGTTGGACGTCCGACGCATGACGGCGGGAGAGCGGACGTTCAAGACCGTGATACGCCCCATCTTCCAGATGATGCGCTTCTTCCTAGTCGAGCAGGAGTCCTTCGTGCACATCTTCCGGTCGATGCCGCTCGAGGTCTTCCCGCGGATCATGTGCGCCTACGCACGGCTCTTCGAGCTGGGCCTCGACGAGATGCACCGCCAGTTCGTCCTCGGCGGCGAGCAGGGGCTCGACCTGGCGCGGTCCGAGGCGGTCGCCGTCATGGACCGGCTAGGCGGGTTCATGTTCTCGGGCCACCCGCGGCACCTCGCCGGATCGGTGCTGCGGCCGCTCGGCACCTTCGCCAGCCTCTGGGCCGGTGGCTGGCCCTTCCTCGACCCGGCCGTCGTGGACCTCGGCGGGTCGGGCTCGGGCGGGGCCGTCATCAACATGGCGCGGTGGCCCCACTGCGCGAAGACGGGCCGGCCCGTGCTGCTCCACGTGCGGGAGCTGCGCCACCATTACGGCGCCCGGGTGGCGTCGTCCCGCGAGAGCGCCGTCTGGTTCGCGCAGCTGGGCAACGCCGCGTTCACGAGCAAGACGGCCGTCGCTGCCTTTGCCGAGGAGCTCGTCCGCGAGCTGTGGGTGCCGCAAACCAAGGCCTTCATGGTGCAGCAGCTCAGGCGCCGCCTTCACGAGGGCGGCGGCGGCAGAACCGGCGACGCGGGCGTGCCCATCACGATGGAATCCGTCGCGGCGTGCGAGCAGGCCCTGACGGACTGGGACGCAGCCGGTGACGCATTCACCTGGAAGGCTCTCCAGCGGCTCTATCGCGGCCTGAGGCCCGGCGGCGAGCACGCGGCCATCTCGGTCTCGGCCCAGCGCGCGCGGCAGGACTTTATATCGGAGCTATTACGGGTCGTTAGCGGCGACGCCGGTAGAGATTCGTTCGCGGCTAAGAACGCAACGTAGCCGTCGACGCTACACTTCGCTATCGCTAACGGTCGTACGTCCCCGGGCAGTAGCGTTAATACGGCGACGTAGGAGGCCGTCTTCACGGGCTACTTTCTCGTCGCCGGTATCGAGTAGGTACCGGGTCCGGTCCGCGGCCGGCTCACCTTGAGAAGTATTATATAGCTCGGGGGTAAGGCCGGTACTACCTCGGCCCCGACTAGCGCACCCGGATCGCTATAGCGGGCGGCGCAGGAGGCAGAGATTAAGCACGAGAAGATATTAAGAGACCGGGCCGAGCGTCGGGAGCGCTATCCACGCATCGACTTCGGCTATCCGGTACCCTTTACCAACATTCCCGGACTCGTACTATCCGGCTTTAGTCAGGCGAAATCCATCTTCTTTAATAAGGGAGATGCTAAAGTGCTCGACTACTACTAGCTCGCTATAAACTGCCTCGTTAATAATATCGACGATACGTTCTACTATTTGATGCTTATGATTGTCCTGACCGTCTGCTCCTCATCCGAGACGCCCGAGGTCGCGCCCGGCGCCCGGACCTTCAGCGCGGCCCCGAAGCGGAAGAGCCCGGCGCAGCTTGCCCTCGTCATGGTCACGCGTATAATATGGTTCCTCTACCCGGCGTCCTTCCCGTGGGCAAAGAGCGCGAGCGGCACGGCGTACGACATCGCCAAGATAACAAAGAAAATCGGTACGTGCCAACAAGCCTTCGATCCGGTGTTCAAGACTAACACGGCGCTAGAGCACAAGGGTTGCAGTAACCGCATGCTCCGAGAACTGGGCTGGGTAACGTCTAAGAGCCAACGGGACAGCCCGCAAAACACGGACTTACAGCTCCGTCCACGAGACGAACTCCTCGTTCTCTTCCGAGAGCTGCGCGCTGCTATAAAACGGCCGGACGACTTCATCAGCATGGTCTTCCATAGCCAGGACAAGATTTAGGTAGATCGTTATACTAGTATTATCCACGGGTGAGGCCAGGTAAAAAACTACATCGAGGAACCTTCCTCTGCCGCTCAGATTAGTTAGCTATAGAACATAGTAATAATTCTAATTATCTATAACAGAGTTTCGTTATTATTACTCCTTTGATCAATAAGGTGCTGCCTACCGCTTAGGGTCAGCGTCTTCCTACGCCTAACAATCATTGTTTACGTCGATAGCCTGCCGACGATTAAATTTGTATGGGAGAAATTTCGGCGCTAGCAGGTCATGGGGGTTGCGACGATTGGGATCAACGTCTGCCGACGATTAGCGGTCTGGGCGCTACACGTGTCGCGGTGAGTTCAAAACAGGTAAGCTTGTTAAAGGATCAACTACGAGCCGATTGATGTCAACAGTAATACGTTTATATGTAAGTACGGTCGCTTTGAAGCCAGTCTGCTTTTCGGTCGGTTTTTTGATGGTCGTTGAAAGATAGGGTATGTAAGTACGGACCATCTCGTCATATGCGAGCGGGCGGCCTACCTAGACAATATGGTTGCTATTATCTCTGCTACTACGTAGTAAAGATAGCTAACCCTACGATTACTACCTCCCTCTAGCGGTCCCTTAACGGAGAAGATGATATAAATAAGGCTTTAGTAGGATCTAGTTTTCATCCGGTATGTATTCAGTTACGAATATGCATAATATAATAAAGGGACATGGAAAGCGAAGTAAACAAAGTATGAATGAAGTCGATGACATGGAGATGTATTTAAAGTAGAGTCAGTGCGAGATGCAAGGGCTCGGGAAGAAAGGTCCAGGTAAAACCCAGACACAAAATGCCGTGCTATTGGGATGCTGGCTGACAGGTTGATGGCGAAGAGGATTAAGTAGAAGTAGTGTTTTTATATAGAGTGGAAGTGTCAGAGCCCTCCCGGGTAAGGGCTAGTTAGAGGTAGTAAGGAGTCCAAGTAACAAAGGAGCAGCTCAGATAGATATACAGCGCGGGGAGTGCACGTCGAGGGAGGAGCAGATTTCAGTAATCCATCATGTTACCCCTAACCGCAGTTGGCCTCTAAGAGCTTCCACCCTAACATACTGGCAACTTCAAACACCTACTAGGTGATGGTTGAAATCCTGACAATCATTGTTTACGTCGATAGCCTGCCGACGATTAAATTTGTATGGGAGAAATTTCGGCGCTAGCAGGTCATGGGGGTTGCGACGATTGGGATCAACGTCTGCCGACGATTAGCGGTCTGGGCGCTACACGTGTCGCGGCGAGTTCAAAACAGGTAAGCTTGTCAAAAGATCAACTACGAGCCGATTAATGTCAATAGTAATACGTTTATATGTAAGTACGGTCGCTTTGAAGCCAGTCTGCTTTTCGGTCGGTTTTTTGATGGTCGTTGAAAGACAGGGTATGTAAGCACGGACCATCTCGTCACAGCCAACCAGGTCGCATTCTTGACTTACAAAGTTTAATAGTAGCCGTAGCAACATGTCTCGATTAACGGCATTTAACTTGATCTGTTGTCAAAGGATAAAGAGGGTGAAAGTAAGTACTGCGACTATAGGATAGATGGCTAGCTTAGAAGATTCAAGTACGGCATTTCCAATTTTGAGTGTGTTTACAATGGACTACTTTGTGTACGAACCAGAACTACGGCTTCTCTGCTGCCGTACATGCTAGACCGCGGTTACACGGAAACAAATTAAGGTATATCTTCGTAACAGTCCGCACACTCTTAGCGGTCAGGAGATTAGAGAGATAGAAGCGTGGGCGTTAGGTCATTCATCTTCCGTAATTAGCAAGAGGTCTACGACGGTCTACTATCCAGGCCAGACGACGCACCGGCCATCGTAACGTTAGGTCCGCTAGTATAGGTAGTTTCTAGTGCGAGTTCGTAGTCGAAGATAGTACGTTACCGCCCGACTGTCGATACGTAGGTAGAGACCGGCGGCGGATCCGAGAACATCTCAGGGTCAAGCATGGCTGGGACTTGGGACTCAAGGGTGGATCGCTCTACTACTACGGCGGAGGAGGAAAGAAGTATTAGTCCGTGGAGGACGGGCGTCCATCACCAGCGACTATTCACAAGCGGACTCGGGAGCGAGCTGTTCGAGGTGGCAAGGGGGCTGCGTCTTGAACAAGCAAGGGTGCAATAGGACGAGCCCCACGTCCGACTCCAGCGGGCTATCGAGGCATTCCAGAACAAGGGCGACGATATCCGAAGTCGAGAGGCGGAGCGTATCGACGAAGAGGACGACGTCAATGTGCCCAACCCGTGGCTTCGTCGGCTCGGCTCCGCTCTTCACTTGAAGGCGTTCAGCGGGAAAAAGGATTTCTTAGGGACTTGATCGCCATGGAATACGACGTCGACCCCGACGACCCAGACAAGTCCGACGACGCCCAACTACGGTTCGTGCACATGGCATTCGATCGGCTGGTCGACCACGCCAAGGCCGTTATCACCCCCAGCGTGGTCACTTGGAATGCTCTGTTCGAAGTGAACCGTACCGAGCTGTCGAAAGAGAGGACGAAGCCGTTCCACTTCCGGTTTAAGCCCGAAACACAGAGGAGGTACGGACTCGTAGTCAAGCAGCTGCTCGCTTACTTCGTACGATGCATGTCTCTCGATAACGAGGCGGATCGACCACCGTTCAAGCTTAGCACGAGGCAGTAGACTGCGTATAATGCCGTGATGGACCATGCAGACGATCTGGCCGAGGCTTGGAACGAGGGCGGCCGTGACCCGGACGCACCCGGGATCGCCGGGCTTCTCGACGGGCTCGAGATAGCCGTTCTCGAGTTGTATATCTCCGTTCTCGACCACTTTACCAAGGACTCCGAGTACGATAGCGTTCTCGTTAGCTTCTTGACCGTTCTTAGGATACGGGCGGACGGGGCGTAGGAAGGGTACGGTAGGTTCACGCCAAAGCTCTCCGCCATTATAGCGATCTCCCGGCTCTATATCGTTAAATATACGGTGGACCAGCGAGCTAAGGCGGTAAAGCAAAAGATACGGCAGGGCTAAAGCTAGGAGGAGGCCGAGGATAATAGCCCGAGCCATTTCGCACTCATATCGGATATGACCCGGCGGTTCATAGTCGGCGGGGGCAAGGGCTAGGAGACGACGCCGACGCAGTTTATCATCCGGCTCCGTAACTTCGGCATGGCTATATAGAACAATACGGCTATGCACGGCTCGGTATACTAGGATAGGAGTAAGGAGGAGCTTTATTATAAAGGTACCCGTCTCGGCGTTCTCGACGTCCAGGCGATGATGCAAGTCGGGGTCCGGTAGCTAGAGACGGTGCTCTATAAGGACTTGCTGTTCTTCGGCGCGTTCTCCGAACAGTCGGCGGCCGAACTAGGGCTGCCGGCGATCCCGTGGGCCGAGCTCTTGGACAACGCGGCGGACGAAACGGTCGGGCGGTCGCTCGTACAGGACGACGGCTTACGGTCCCGGTGGGTCACGTCCACGAACGACGGCGGCTTAACGCTGCACCCCATGCCGGCATATCGATACGGGCTCCGGGTCGAGAAGGCGCTGGAGCTTCTGGCGGTTCTCGTGCACATCAGCAGCGGGTTCCCGTTGCGGGCGTGGGAGCTTCTCGTGGTGCGGCACCGGAACACGTATAACGGAGGCATACGCAACATCTTCTACGACCGAGGACTCGTTATAGTCGTAACGGGGGCGTATAAAGGCTTTACCACGATAGGGCGACTCAAGATCATCTACCGCTTCTTACCGCACGAGGTCGGGACTCTATTAACGTACTATCTATAGCTCGTACTACTATTCTGGGAGGACGTCCAGGCCAACATATAGGACCGGTCCCGGTTCGACGTGGGGTTATAGGCGACGGAAGGTACATAGGGGGACGAGACGCAGCAGGGGGGCGGACGGACGGTTCAGGACGGAGCAGGCGGGGACGAAGACGACAACGACGACAACAACGGGTAGAGGCTAGGCCCCGGAGAACATTAGACGTCACCGCGCTTATCACGCAGCATCGGGCGGCTCAGCGCGTTGGCTTTTGGGCAGAAGCTGAACATCAGCAGCTGGCGGCATATCTCGACGGCCATCGGGCGGCGGTACTTCCGCAACGCGTCGACGGCGCACACCAAGCTGCTCTAGGCCTTATTCGCAGCCTTAGGGTTAATGGACCGGGACTCGTCGTGGGTGAAGAGGGTGCGATGGGTTAAGCATTTCGGGTCTCGGGATCGTCTCGGTATATTCGAAGCTGCCGAATGGATACGGGCGAAGAGTATGCGGGCGGGACGAGGCTAGGAAGAAGACGAAGAGGCCGTGCGAGAACGGTCGGCGTTGCTGCGTCTCGGAGAGAGCTTCGACCGCGAGGTGGAACGGTGCGGATGGCGTCTGGACAGCGTGCCGGCCGAGACGCTCTAATGGCTCGCGAGCATCGTGAGCACTAGCCCCAGCGGGATGCCATTCGGGCTCAAGGGCAAGGAGGCGTCGATGGCCAAGTACCGGTCCGTGGGGCACCGGTATCTGGGATTCTGCTGGCGGGCGCACCATATCGGAAGGGACGAGGCGCTAGAGCGATGGGCCATCCGCTTCACGGAGGAGCAGTGGAGCTTGCTGTGCGACGTGGTAGCCGAGCTGGAGAGGAGCGGGATCGCCAGCAGCCAGGCCAGCGGGTTCCGCAGCGAGCAGGACAGCGACGACGACGACGACGCGGGCGAGGCCAGCGCCGACGACGACGGGGCGGGGGACGAGGGCAGCCGTGGCGGGAACGGGAACGAGAACGAGACGCTCGACCGGGCCATCTTCTGCTTCATGGTGGCCTCGATCAAGACCCGGGTCGGCGGGCACGTATACGCAAGCTCGCTGCTGTGCTTTTGTGCAGCGCTAGGGATCCGATCTCGTCCGCTCGGGTATACCGAGCCGCACTTATATACGGGCATGCTGGTAGCCATCTTGTGGTGGTCCCGGCTCTTCTTCTTGGAGGCAGCGTTCGAGGACCAGCCACGGGACCAGGACGAGGTCGGGGTTCCGGCAGTACTTGCGTTCCGGGACCAACATACCGCTTGGATATATGTAGGCGCGTACACAGTCGCTAGCACCATCATCGGATAGATAGCGCTCGGGAAAGGCTAGCGGATGCGGATAGGCGGGCAGCTATCGGTACGTTGGGCGGATAACGGCGAGTCGCTATTCTATAACGGCGAGCATATCGTCGTCCGGGACTTCACGCGGGCGCTCCGGGACCAGGTCGTCGACGTACGGAAGCTACTCGGCGCACTGTACGGGGGGGACTAGGAGCTGATCAAGATGCGTATCAAGCTGGGACGGCTCGTCGATAGCATGGTGCGGCTCGGGGCTGGCCAGTCATTCGTAACGAAGGCGGAGAACGACTGGCTAGAGCCCGGACCGGCGGTGGTGATGAGGCAGCTCGGGGCGTCGATATGGGACCCGAGAAAGCAACAGGTCAAGCGAGAGGGGGTTCGGCAGTGGCTGCGACGGCTAAAGATATTCCGGGAGGTACTGATGGTGCTCGTCTACGTATAGGGCGGGCTACCCGGCCGAGGGCCCGAGGTGGCGATGCTGCGGTACTGCGACTCGTGGTAGCTCATCCGCAATATCTTCGTACTCGACGGGTAGGTAATGATCGTAACGGACTAAGATAAGATGAAGGCGATCCGGGATAACTTGCGTAAGGTGGCCCGGTTCGTCCCCGATATAATCGGGTAGATAATAATAACGTATATCGTATAGATTATCCCGGCGGAGCGGGCGCTCCGGCGTAAAGTCTAATTAGCCGAACCGCGCGGGGAGTAGCTAGAGTTTATATAGCGAGACGGTAGCTTGCGGGTGTGGGATATTGAGCGGCTTAGCCGGACGATAGCGTGCGTAATGTAGGCGGCGACGGGCGTACGGCTTGGCGTAGGACGATACTGGGCCGTAGTTATCGAGATGGGTCGTCGAATACGGGGACTCGCGCTAAAACAGATCGAGAGCCGGCTAGACGACGACGACGACGGGGCGAACGACGACGTCGAGGTCGATCCCGTCACCGGCGAGCCGGTACACTACGGAGGAAGCTAGAATATCGTATAGGATCTAGCGTCGACTTACGGGAGCCGGGTTGCGCGATAGTATTATACTGTATATATCGGGTTCCTAAGAAAGCTATAGCCGGAGATGATCGTAACGTTTAAGGAGATTAGCCGGCTATGGCATCGGTTTCTAGACGGGGAGGCGACCGGGGACGGTAAGTAGAAACGGGCCGGCGAGGCGGCGGAGCACGGTATGCGATAATAAGCGGGACTCGGCCGCTCTAAGCGTATACGGGGCGAGGCCGCTATAGAGGATGCGGAAGAGGCGATAGCGGCGGGGTTATATAGGTTATTCGGGCCCGGGGCGATATAGCGTAATAATAAATAGGCCGAGAGCATGCGCGCGATTATAGCACTAGAGGGTAGCTAGTCCATCGTAAGCATGCTGCCGATAGGGGCCGGCAAGAGCATACTGTTCATGCTACCGGCCGTTATAGCGAACGGCGGGACCAACATCGTGGTTGTGCCATTCGTGGCGCTAATGGAGGATCTGGTCACGCGCGCCGTATCCATAGGCGTGGACTGCATCCGTTTCCGATCGTCAGCGCACGCCGGACGGGAAGGGCTACCGCAGGCCGCCCGGCTGGTAGTCGTCAGCGCGGACGTCGTCAGCGCGGGGGAGTTTTCCGCGTATACCGACGGACTACTATATACCGGCTTACTCCGACGGATATTCATCGACGAGTACCACACCGTTATCACGGATATCGGTTTCAGGGCTCGGCTAGGAGAGCTCCGAAGCTTACACCGCTACAGCTGCCCGTCAGTACTCTTAACTACGACGATGCCGGAGGTGCTCGAGGACTGGTTCCGGGAGCAGATACTAGTAGAGGCGGCAACGATGGTGCGGGATCGGACGACGAAGGTGAATTGCCGGTACCGGGTAGAGCAAGTCACGGCCGGGGGCGGGGCGGTGGAGCGGCAGGTGGCGGAGACGGCCAAGCGGCTAGAGGCCACGATGTCCGGGGGGGAGAAGGGCGTGATCTACTGCCGATCGAGGCGCCAATACGTCGTCATAGCCAACGAGGTCGGCTGCGGCTTCCACCACAGCGGCATGAGCGAGGAAGAATGCCACGGGGTGCGGGCAGGGTGGGCCGGGGGTGGGGGACAGCGATGGATCACGGCCACGTCGGGCTTGGGGACAGGGGTGGACATCCAGGGCATCGTGGCAGTGATCCACGCGGAACAGCCGTACGGGCTCGTGGACTTTGTGCAGCAGACAGGGCGAGGAGGACGGCGGGCAGGGGAGGTAGTAGAGTCGGTCATCGTGCACGACGGACGGCCGAGCCGGCCCGACCCGCACGGCAGCTCCGTAGACGAACGTAACCGGGCCGAGATGGAGGTATTCGTATCGACGGTAGGGTATCGACGGACGGTCGTTAGTACGTTTATGGACGGGGTTGCCGGCGAATCGTGTAAGGATATAGCGGGCGCGGAGCTTTGTGACCGATGCGAGGAGCAGGCGCGGACCGCTGCCGCTAGTGGAGGAAGAGGCAGGGCCAGATAGGGCGAGCGGTGGAGTAACTTTGGGAAGGGGGAAGGGCGACGGGTCCGGACGCTGTTCCGCTGGCTGGACGAGGTTGCGGATGAGTACGCGGTATATTATATCCGGCGCCACTACGCAAAAACCGAGAGGGAGGGGACGCTAGACGAGCCATGGCACACGCGCCGGGACGAGTAGTGCAACAAGGTATCCGGCGAGGGCTACGCGGTAGTACGGAAGAAGATAACGTTCGGGCCGCTATCGTACTGCTTTACGTATAAGCTACCGCTTGACTAGTACGAGGAGAGGAGGGAAGGCGAGGCGGACGAGGAAGGGCGCTATAAAGATATTGATAAGGTATTACCGGTGGTTCTGATAGGGCTAAAGAGCGGGAGGGTTCGGGAACTGGCGAAGAGGGAGTTTGGGGTTGATGGTAGCGACCGGGAGGGCTTTTTCCGGTAGCTCGGAGGACGGCGGCGGTTCCACGGGTCGGAGGGGACCAATATGCATGCATTATGGGAGGCCATTATATAGGAAGCATATAGAGGGGGTATATATTGGTTCGGGACGTAGCGATCTAGTTTCTACCGAGAAAAGAAGGAGAAACTAATAAAGAAACGAATTCTAGGTTTTTTTTTAGTATAGAGGAGGAGGATGGAGAGGTGTTATAAATAAAACGAGGGTTACTTTATATTATATAGAAAAAAGGGTTAAGTTAATGAAGTATATAAAGAAGGTAGAGAAAAAGCGATATATGTTAGGGTTGAAAAGGTCATTATAGATAGAGTTTGATGAGAATAAGGGTTATTATTGATATTGATTTACGCTCTATTGCGAACCTTTATTGTAGTTCTTAGGGTTGTCTCCGTCGCCCGGCGTACTTGTATGCGGGGGCAACCCGTGGTGTCCAGCACCCGGCAGGGCAGCGGTAGCCATGGTTAGGGTTAGGTTTAGAAAGAAAGCTTAGGGTTAAGAATATAGAGAATAAAAAGTAGGTATAAGGTTTGAGGAGGGGTTGAATTTGTAAGAGGAAGAGGGAAAGAGGGTATAAGAGTAAGGATAAAGAAGTAAAATAAGATTATATTTTAGAAGAAGAGTAGGTATAACTAATAGAAGCGGTATTTGAAGCGCTGTTGTAAGCGGTATTTGAAACGCTATTATAACCGCTGTTAAAACCGCTATTTGAGCCGGTATTTGAACCGCTGTTAAAACCGCTGTTAAAACCGCTATTCGAACCAGTATTGAACCGCTGTTAAAACCGCTATTCGAACCAGTGTTTGAGCCGCTATTAAAACCGCTGTTAAAACCGCTGTTAAGACCGCTGGTAAAACCGCTATTTGAGCCGGTATTTGAACCGCTGTTAAAACCGCTGGTAAAACCGCTGTTAAAACCGCTATTCGAACCAGTATTGAACCGCTGTTAAAACCGCTATTTGAGCCGGTATTTGAACCGCTGTTAAGGCCGCTGTTAAAACCGCTATTTGAACCAGTATTATAACCGCTGTTAAAACCGCTGTTAAAACCGCTATTTGAACCGTTATTTGAACCGCTGTTAAAACCGCTATTCGAACCAGTATTTGAACCGCTGTTAAAGCCGCTATTCGAACCGGTATTTGAACTGGTATTTGAACCGCTGTTAAAACCGCTGTTAAAACCGCTATTTGAACCAGTATTGAACCGCTGTTAAAACCGCTGTTAAAACCGCTATTTGAACCAGTATTGAACCGCTGTTAAAACCGCTATTCGAACCAGTATTGAACCGCTGTTAAAACCGCTGTTAAAACCGCTGTTAAGACCGCTGTTAAAACCGCTATTCGAACCAGTATTTGAACCGCTGTTAAAACCGCTATTCGAACCAGTATTTGAACCGCTGTTAAAACCGCTATTTAAACCGGTATTTGAACTGGTATTTGAACCGCTGTTAAAACCGCTGTTAAAACCGCTATTTGAACCAGTATTGAACCGCTGTTAAAACCGCTGTTAAAACCGCTATTTGAACCAGTATTGAACCGCTGTTAAAACCGCTATTCGAACCAGTATTGAACCGCTGTTAAAACCGCTATTTGAGCCGGTATTTGAACCGCTGTTAAGACCGCTATTTAAACCGGTATTTGAACTGGTATTTGAACCGCTGTTAAAACCGCTGTTAAAACCGCTATTTGAACCAGTATTGAACCGCTGTTAAAACCGCTGTTAAAACCGCTATTTGAACCAGTATTGAACCGCTGTTAAAACCGCTATTCGAACCAGTATTGAACCGCTGTTAAAACCGCTGTTAAAACCGCTGTTAAGACCGCTGTTAAAACCGCTATTCGAACCAGTATTTGAACCGCTGTTAAAACCGCTATTCGAACCAGTATTTGAACCGCTGTTAAAACCGCTATTTAAACCGGTATTTGAACTGGTATTTGAACCGCTGTTAAAACCGCTGTTAAAACCGCTATTTGAACCAGTATTGAACCGCTGTTAAAACCGCTGTTAAAACCGCTATTTGAACCAGTATTGAACCGCTGTTAAAACCGCTATTCGAACCAGTATTGAACCGCTGTTAAAACCGCTATTTGAGCCGGTATTTGAACCGCTGTTAAGACCGCTGTTAAAACCGCTATTTGAGCCGGTATTTGAACCGCTGTTAAAACCGCTATTCGAACCAGTATTTGAACCGCTGTTAAAACCGCTATTTAAACCGGTATTTGAACTGGTATTTGAACCGCTGTATAATCGCTATTTAAACCGTTATTATTAATTACGAGGTAGTATATAATAGTATATATAAGAAAGAGATTATAAAGTCTTCTAAGTTCTTTTAGATTTTGGATTAATATAGTTCTCGTAGTAAATAGGAATTATATTCAAGAGCATGATGTTAGGGTGTAAGAATAGAGAGGAGTTAATGGAATTTAGAATTAGAAAGTTTTAGTATAGTGTAGAATAAGGGTTTATAGGGTATACAGATATATATAGTAAGGTAAAGTAAGGTAGGGGTGTAAGAAATAAGAATAAAGCGATTAATGAAGAAGGTTCTTAGTAAAGATAGGTAGAAGTAATTATAAGATAGAATAGTAGGTTAGAGTAGAGTATATTGTATAATGTAGGATGAAATGAGAAGGTGATATTGATGTCAAGTTCAAATGGATAGAAGGAGAGATAATAAGGAGTATAGTAGTAGGAGTTGATAAATGAGAAGTAGTATTGTAAAATAGTAAGTAAAAGTGTAAGGGTTAGGAAAGGGGTATTTTAGTATTAAGCAAGAGCTATATTCATTGTGAGGCAAGGGCTATTTTAGGTGTTAGAAAAGGGGTGTGTTAATTGATAGAAAAGCGTTGTTTTAAGGGATAGAAAAGGGGTATGTTACGAGTTGGGGCACGGGTATGTTAAGAGTAAGAAAACGGCTATTATACGTGTTAGAAAACCGGTGTGTTAGGTATTAGGTAACGGCTAATTAAGTATTCGACAAGGGGTATTTGAAGTGTTAGACAACGGGTGTTTTAAGGGTTGGGAAAGGGCTATTTTAATTGTTAGGAAACGGGTATTTTAAGGATTAGACGACCGCTATATTAAGTGTGAGGCAAGGGCTATTTTAACTGTTAGGAAACGGCAATTTCCAATGTTAGGTAAGGGCTGTTTTAAATTTAGGGTAACGGCTGTTTAAATGTTAGATAACCGCTATGTGAATAGTTAGAAAACGGGTATTTTAATCGTTAGGAAAGCGCAATTTCCAATATTAGGAAACGGCTGTTTCAAATTTTAGGTAAGGGCAATTTCAGATGTTAGACAAGGGCTATTTAAGTGCTAGGTAAGGGCTATTTTAATCGTTAGGAAACGGCTATTTTATATGTTAGAAAACGGCTGTTTTACTAGTTAGATAAGCGGTGTTAGAGGTGTTAGGGAACCGCTATATTCACTATTAGACAACTGCTATATTCATTGTAAGGCAACCGGTATTTTCAAGGTAAAGGATAAAAAAGAGGGCAAAGAAGGCCGGTAGGGTAGTGATGACGATGGGGGTATATTATAAAAGAAAACGGGATAGGATGAAGTACAGAGTAGGCGGGGGGCGGACCCGTGGTGACTAGCACCCGGCAGGGCGGCGGCAGCCATCAGAATAGGGTTAGGGCTACGATAGGGCTAGGGCTAAATTAGGGTTAGGGTTAGGGTTAGGGTTAGGGTTAGGGTTAGGGTTAGGGTTAGGGTTAGGGTTAGGGTTAGGGTTAGGTTAGG
>NW_026851502.1:0-19498 GCF_030913505.1 Colletotrichum phormii
TTCCAGTGGCAGAGGGCTCGTCGGTGGCTGTGACAGAAGGCTCATCTGTAGAGGCGGTGGAAGATTCCTCTGTCGCTGTGACGGAAGGCTCGTCTGTAGAGGTGGTGGAGGGCCTGGTGATGGAAGTGACAGAAGGCTCTACAATGGTGCTGGACGAAGGGCCGTCGGTTTCGGAAAGAGATGGTTCCTGTGTTGAAGATGTTTCTTCGGTGGTGCTTGAAGCAGTTTGGAAGATTAAAGAGCTTGAAAAAGAAGGCGAAGATGTAATGCGGACAGTCGTAGTGGTGACATCAGTTCCAATCACGGTAACAGTATCGACATAGAGCGAAGTAATGGTCAGAGTCGTGGTGCCCGGCACGCTAGCCGTCACGAAGCTAGGCGTGATGCCCCAGCATGAACAGGCACTTCGGTAGGCCGACGCACCGCTGCATGCCGAAGCATATGCCGGAATAGGGGCGAAAGCTGACGAAGACACTAATTGACGACCCTCAAGGTCACGACGTCTGAAGCCTGAGGGGCTAGTGATAATGGGAATCTCAGGGAGATCAATAGAGAACGAAGGCTGGACGGGATCGATGATAATAATTAGCGGGACGGTGGTTGTAATGGTTACAGTCGAAGATGCCAAAGTGCGGGTGACATCAAAAGAGGCGGGAGAGGTGACGGTAATAGATGCGGTCTGTTCATAGCGGGTGATGGTAGTCCTCTGGTATGAGGAGCAGTCGGCTCGACGGACCGCTTGAGTTGCGGGACCAAGACGAGTTCCCGTGACGGCTCGAGCACAGTTGTTCTACATCGAGGGTTAGCAGCATCCTCATAGAGAACGGATGAAATTTAGACTTACTGCATTGCACTGGGCCTCGGCAAGGCCAAAAGTCGCTGCGACAATGACGAAATAGGCTGAGGACTTCATGCTTAGAAGAATGAAGTAGAAAATATCAGGTTAGGCTTGAACTTGGGATCGAAAGCTGAGATGGTATGGCACTGCGGAATACTGCGGACGTTGTTATAAAGGAACACATTGGTAAACATTATTTGAGGGGACGCAGATGACAATTTATATGTGAATCTCACTGTGTGCGAGACCTTCCATGTTACCTTCCGAGACCCCAAATGGCACGAAGTTAAAGGAGGCTGTTCATCTCCGCTATGGAAATCTCTTCGATTCCATCACCAAGTCTTACAACGTCACATTCCACACAGATCTTTGGATGAAACGGCTTGCGAATGCCCAAGTCGTACTTTGGCGTCGCGAACCCGGTTCCTCTAGGTAATAGAAAAGTGAAGACAGCTGAGATCAGGCGGGTGTCACATTGAATAAACACTTGACATTTCTTCACTCCAAGGTGTTAAGTCCCTTCCTCCCCGGTACTCTTGAATCAATTGGTTTACCTTGGTCATTTCTGAGACAACGAGGCGAGAAGAAACTGATCCCTGCAGGTGGGAGCGATGGAAAACCGCTCCCTGGATAGACCGACAAAACCATGCTATGTTCAGCCATCTGCTACCTCGTAGCTTATCTCAACACCCATAATTTTGACCATACTTTACATGTATTACATGCAGCAAATCTAAAAGGTCTGGTCCCACGGGACGCGGGTCTGCGACTCCCAGACGGCGTGGGTGGATGGGGCAACGCGGGGCGTGTAGCCGGGGAAGCGGGGCTTCGCCCGAATGTGCTCCTCCCTTCTCAAGTTGTCTCAGTATCTAACGATCTTGTAGTATCCTGCATGTGGGAGACAGTAGAGCACTCACTACTTAGTACCTATCTCGATTCGAACTAAGGCTGTGAGACCTGACACCAGCAGCCGCGACGGCCCGCGTGGTGGGACAGAGGCATGCTTAATGCTTAACTCTCCGTGGGCATGGGTACGGAGGACGCGTCTTGGGGTCGATCCGGTATTTCCAGCCAACAAGCACACGCCTGGATGTCACCAGGAATCTTCTCCGCAACACCTTCATTGCTTGATACAAAATGTAGTCGTAGATCAATACATTCTACTTGAACCAGTCACCATCAAGGATGGCCATGACGTGTAGGAAGATACGAGGGCTGTCAGAGATTGAATCATCAATTCCAGCTGCACTCCCTTGAATCTTGATGGCCCTACGATCCGCGCTTTTTGTTGATGGCTACCTAAGAAGTCCCCAGCAGTCATTCCACAAAATCCTGCCGAGCACCTTGGCTGAAAGCTCAGCCCAGGGAACATTGCACTTCTGGTGACAACACAACATTCCAGACGGGATGGCGGAATAACTGTCAAGTGCATCGGGCGAAAGCCCATAGCGTCTTGGCGATTGACTGGCAAAATAGATCTTGGCTTCATAAGGTACGATGGCCCACAGAGCAGAGGGTTCATGTCAAGTTGGGATGTTGACACAGGGTGGAAGCTCTTAGAGGCCAACTGCAGTTAGGGGTAGAATGATGAATTACTGAAGTCTGCTCCTCCCTCGACGTGTACTCCCTGCGCTGTATATATATCTGAGCTGTTCCTTTGTTGCTTGGACTCCTTACTACCTCTTACTAGCCCCTATCCGGGAGGGCTCTGACAGTTCAAGAACGATGAATCCCGCCTTTGGCCAAATACAAGAAAGTATACTCAGACCGCAACGATAATAATTAGAAGGGGTGGTATCAGTACGGTGTATTGAAGGCAATTAACGGAGCAAAAGCCCGACCCGGAGAATTTAGACGCTTTAGTAGTAGTATGTTACGAGCTGGACAAGGCAACCAACTGTGGCACAAAGCAAAAGCTTCGATAATGATGACTCCGGCATCATTGTCCCTTGTTCTGCATTATATAGCTACGCGCCCACAGTGACAAGTTGCGGCGGGCGTAACAGGTAGATAGTAATAACGGAACCAGGGAACTAGCGGGAACTAGGATCGGATAGAATATATAATAGCCCACGGGCAAGACTTAGAGGACGATAGGAAGAGGCGTATACTGTAGAGTATATAGCTTAAGCCTGCGGCCCTTCATGCCATATACCCCTCGGGAGGTCGGCCGCAAGGGCGGCAGCGCCTTTGCCGCCACGGCGTTAAATACAACAACAACTCTCTATACTTTCTGGGGTATCGTATTTTATTCTGCCGACGAAGCACCATAATGGAGAAAAGGGTGCATAGTCATGATTGTCTGCTGCTTTGTCATGCTTGGCTATATGTGAACAGTTTGGAAATTGAGTTGGACTACAAAGGATCACAAATACCACAAGACAAGCTAACATATGTCTAGCTTGACAAACATACTCTCGAAAAGTTCGTGCAGCCAGTATCGCGGGGCACGGAGGCCAGAGCCGCAGTCTCGGAAATTTTATCTGGGAATGAATTGAGTGAAAGCAAGGGTATTCAGAAGAGCATGGGTCCAGAAAAAGTGACGAGCATTTGACAAAAGCGGTGGCACATCATATCATAGAAACAACACTGCAGGTGCAACTGGTGTGCTGAAGTACAGTCTCAGATAATGTTTTTGAGGGAGATAAAGCTGTGCTTCCGGTCATATTCCGTCTACTTCCCAGAACAGCTAAATGGGTGGTTTAACTTGGAGTATGAATCATGATCCTTGTTTTCTCTTCAAGATTGACATTGGGGCAGAGCGCTATAAGGCATTGCTCTTTCCTGCGAACCTTTGCTTTAGCCTCAACCTAGTCTAGTCCACTGTTACTTGAATGTGGTTGTTGCGATTTCAACTTTCAAGAATGACACCGACTCAGACTCAGTCGAATATTCGTCAACTGAGGCATTTGATATCTCATGCTTGATGTTTTTTTTTTTTTTTTTGGCAAACTTGTAGCTGATCTATGTCTAGTGAGCTTCTTTCTAGTAGGGCCATCCAAAAGTATGCGAGATCAAGTAGTAGGCAGGTCGGCATACACTGTGAAAATTGATTTTGTGACGAAGTCTACGAGCAACCAAGGTGGGATCGATCTCTCCAGCTCAATTAATGATAACATACAGCTTTTGTAACCTTTCGCTAGTAGCTTGACTGTGAAAATGGAGTACAAAGTCTAGCTGACCTTGTGGTTGAAATTGGAAATTTCAGTCCATAGAATTGGGCAAGGTCATTCTATCGCATCGCGATTCAAGGGATCTGATTATCTAAATCTCAATGGTTCGATATTGAGGATGAATCGTGTCGCGGGGACATGAGTTTTGGGTCAAAGTTTCGTTAGCTGGTAAGGATGTTGGGAGAGTATTAATACCATTTGCTGGCAGCCTTGAGCTACCTCATTTTTGTCATGATACTCGTAATACTCGGCCATTGAGGAAAGTGGAGCACGAGCCCTGCCTCTCCATGTCCTTTGATGAGAAGTGCATTAGACACACGTCATTGATGGGGGGAGTATTATTAGGGTTACACATGCAATCATGACCTAGACGAGAGTCGTAGCTGCACAGCTCTCAGTCTCATGACCATCCCTAGCATTCAGCTCTAGCCTCGAAGGAAGTATGGATACCAATGGTCGATAACATCCCGCTGGGTCACAATTTACGCGAGCATGTACATCTCGATGTGAACCGCGGATGCTGGATGCCGATGCCAGTGGTTTGAATGTCAACAGCGGGTTACGGTGTCATGGCCCTGCTTAAGATTCTGGAGGCAAGTGTCAAAGTTCTTCCATCATGTGGTCATAGTACGAATGCGCGGGGCGCCCAGTGTGGTTCTACCAAAGGGGGGAAAGCAGGATTTAACCTTAAAAGTGGCCATGTCTGTTGGTCTCAATCGAGTGAGGATACATGGTTGGGTGCAAGGGACATGCATAGCAGTGCCATTATTTTGGTTCGGAAATGATGGGGTCATGGAGATCAAGCTTGTGCGAGAAAGGTGAGAACCCGTCCATCAGAGAGCATGCTACGCATAATGAGGACAAGCATTCTTGAGGAGAGAAGCCTTGGATAAAGTAAAATGTTAGTTGACGTGTCCTTGTGTCCCGGTACCTGACCAAGTAACTGTGATGTACCTAACAATTTGGGTACCCTGCCCTTGTGGAATGGAAGGGGCTGGTGCGGAGACACAGGACTGTGAATAAAATCACGTGAGTAAAAATCACCGAGTCAAAAAGGACAAAGAAAAAGACCCCCCAGATGGGAAAGAGGGGAGAAAGGTTCCTAGGGAATGGAGAAGGCGGCCACGAGGGCACAGATAGAGGGAGAGAGAGAGAGAGAGAGAGAGAGAGAGAGAGAGAGAGAGAGAGAAAGAAAGACTGGGCGGGTCTCCAATGAGAGTGTGACTAAGAGTGACTTATGAGAGAGGGAGAGAGAGAGTGAAAGTGAGAAAGAGAGTGAGAGAGTGAGGGAGTGAGAAAGCGATGGAAAGTGAGGTGGTGCGGAGGTGTGAGAATGGGGAGGAGGGTTCAGAGGAACGGCACGTATTCCGTACATTGTGCTCCGTAAGGTACCTAGTCCTGAGATACGTACCTTATGGGTACTGCCACGAGGTAGGTACATGGGAAGAGTACCTTTCCGCCCATACCTTCCCATCAGGTTGCACCGTGTGACAACGGCAGGAAGCCGCAAATTAACCGTTGAGCGGACCTGGCCGAAATGGACCGAACTAGGGGAGCCAATGGGATGTCGTTTTCGTCAGCAGATTGGGTGGCTTGTAACCGCCCGAGCTGTGATTGGGGGAAATCCCTGGCCTTAGGACCGAGAGTGGGTAATTAACAAGTACGTACCTCGTGTAGGGAAGCGGAGAGATGGAGAAGGACGCGTCCAGACCGCCGTGAGCCGTCATGCCACGCTGCATCATCCATCGTCCATCAAGCCCATCATCCATGTCTGCTATTCCTGTTAGGCTGCTTATTGTTATGTTACTGCCCAGTCTCAGCTAGCCGCCAAACAGGGCACAAGACAGCTAAGCACGGATAGCCAGTCATAATACGTCCGGGCTCACGACTCGCAGGCTACGGAAACTGAAGCACATTTGGAAAGATGCCAACAGCCCCTGTTTTCTACCGTCTATCCGTACCAGCACCGGGCCCGGCTACCCAAGTTGTAAGGTAAATGCCCAGTGCCACGCTGCGTTGCTGCCAACTGGTGGTGGTGGTGGTGGTGGTGGTGATGATGGTGCTCCGCCCCTCATCACAGTCTCCGGCCCTAGTCTTTCCTCGAGCCCACATTCGACAAGCCCATGTCTCCGTCTATTGCTCCAGTCCAGTCCAGTCCAGCCCAGTCCAATCCAATCCAATTGAGTCCAGTCCAGTCCTGGCAACTGGCTACTGCTGAGGAAGACACATGGGGAGGAGAGAGAAAGAGGAGAGAGCACAAAAGAGAAGGAGAGGAGAGGAGACTGGACTTGGACAGGAGGTGAGGCGAGGCGAAGCGAAGCGAGCGCAGCCAGGGCGAAAGGAGTGAGTGGGCGCTTAGCTTACGGATACCTTAGCTTAATTATTGTACCGAGTACGGGTACGGATACAGCAAGGTAATTGTCGTTGCTTTGCCTTGCTTTGTTCTGCTCTGCCTTGCTCTGCTTTGCTTTGCTCTGCCTTTGCTTTGCCTTGCTCGGAAGAGGCTGGAAGTTGGAGCCTACTCCTCCACGTGTCAAAAGCCGTCCCGTCTCGTCTCCGCCCCCTTGGGTTTTCCCTTACTCGCCCGCTCGCGCGCACCTGGCGGAAGTGTGCAGTGTGTGGACGCGGACGTGGACGTGGACGTGGACGTGGACGTGGACTGTTGGAACTGGAAGTGAGACACGATGCGGATGCCCGCCAACACCAACGCCAACGCCAACGCCGTCGCCGTCGCAGCCGACAACCGGCCGATCTCCGCCGCTGCTGATGCCGCTGCTGTTTCTTCTCCTTCCGAGACTCTCCAGCCTCCTCCCGCTCTTCCACCTCCTCTTCCTCCGCCCTCGGTCCCGTCCATGTCGTTGTCGCTGGCTCGTCCGTCGCGTCATGACGCCGCCCAGGTTGCCGGTCGCCTCGAACCTTATTCCTTCTCCGTCAACCAACCGCCACCGCCAACCTACTACCGCCGCTTGGCTGCCGGTCCAGCTCCGGATCCGGGTCCGGCTGTGTCTTCGGCATCCACGCCGGCTCCTGCCGCTGCAGCCTCCCGTCATGACGCGCTCAGATTCCCCCCCTCGCCGTCGCCAACACCCTCGCATCCCACCACCTTCGGCGTCCTCGGCAGCAACCACGATAGAAATCACAGTAGTTCAAGCTTCATTAGCAGCGCCAGCCATGGCTATGCTACTGTTACCCCGCGTTCCGACCCCAAGCCCAGCCGCTGTTCCGTCATGGACCTACAGAACGTGCTGTGCGACCCGGATGACGATGTGAACATGTCCTCGTCGCGCTCGAGTCACCCCCCTACGCCCCCCCATCTTGCTGATGCACTCAACCTTCCCGCCTCAAGTTCCATTCCTGCTTCTCCAACCTCGGATTCATTGGAGCCACCGATCTTTGTTGCTCGTCCGAATCCCTCTCACGTCGTCATGACCACGAGGCCTCAATTGCAGACCTCTCGACCCCAGCACACGGAGCCTGGCTGCAAGACCTGTCAGATCCGCAAGATGCCTTGTGATGAGGGGCGTCCCTCATGTAAGTTTTATTTCGCTGAATTAGTCGCGTCTATCTGTCGATCAATGGCTTTCGTGGTCCGAGTCTCCGTCTGACAAGCTGGACAGGCCAGAATTGCTCACGCATGGGCATTCATTGCTTGGGCTATCTTTCTCCGAGTCATGCCAGCACCCAACAGGCGTCGGACCGTTCCGCACCCAGCGTTAGTGCCAACGCCAGACGCCAGGATCAGGAAGAGTATCTCTTCTTTCTCCTCGATCATTACCGACACACCAAGCGCCACTGCATGTGGGAACTCATAACCCTCGATTTCAATGAGCACTTTTCTTGCAACATGCGTAAGGAGGCTTTACAGATGATCAAACGCCGAAGATTCAAAGACAAGGAGTAAGTCGACAATGACAATTCGTTATTTCTGTATGGGCGCCTACATGTAGCTAATATGCTCCTTAGTACACGGGAAGCTTCACCAAACGATATCTTGGGAAATGCGCAACGTCCCAAAGCCAAAAGAGGCCGGCGACCGAAGTCTAGCGTCCCCTCTCTCCAGTTAAAGGGGGAGGGGCACGGCAACGAGTCAGCCACCGGATGAGACAACAAGAAGGCCCATTCTCGTGCCGTCACTTACCTTGAATCGCCATTATCTTGACTCTCTTCCTGACGGTGGTCTAGTCTAGACCAGTCGGTCTTAGCCCCGAGTCGGAGTGGCCGATGCGGCGGTCGTCGGCCGGCCGGCTCGGGCGCTCGGTCAGGGATCTAGATTGGCTCCTTCAGGCATGATCTGGCACAAGCCGGGCGTCACAGAAAGAATGCTCTTGGCTCTTACAGACTATTCTCTGCTGGGCCTAAGGTCAAGGTAGCAGGCTGGTAAGATCACCCAGTCTCTACAAAGTCTTGTCCGGCAATCTGACCATGAAGAACTCGGTCAAGGCAGCATTGGAGACAGATCGTGACACTCCGTCGACTCAGTCATGTTATTCGTTATGTTCCATCCTCCTCAAGGCCCACAACACGGCGAACGATACTGCCTTCCGGAGGTGCCAGAAGCTTCCAGGCGATGGTCAACAACAAGATCAATGGAACTTACAAGACTGCAATAGTTGCATAGGGTCCAGTTCTGTGTCAATGCGCCACATATTCGGAATATACGGCAGAGGTATCACCAAGACTCGAAGATGATATCTGCTGGCAGCTACAGGGTATGGTCCCCATGGCTTCAAGGAGCTGCCCAGATACTCCATGTCTGGGGGTTAGCAGAAGACAGGACGCAGGCCTGGCTGAGTATTTTCAACTCAGTCCACTGCATGTGGATATGCGCCAAGGTTGACGTGGAGGCGACAAGTGCGACGCAGACTTTGGCCAATCACTGCAATTCGGGTTCATTATGATACTATGCTCGCGTACCTAGATCATGAACGACCACGGTGATCATGTGGGCTCAGCTTCTTGAGGTTTTGACTATCCAATATCCATATGGCATCACCAACACTCAGCAGTCCTTTCACTCGCCAATTCGATAAGCTTTGAGTCGATTCGAGGCATACAGAGACCACTCACATCCCACCTTCTTTCACTACATATCTCCATGAGAGAACAGTTCTTCGATTATCTCAAGCCGGGTCGTTGCGTCATCGGTCCTATTAGCTACTCGCGGGATGGCAGCCTACTTTTCCGGACGTCTCTCAAGTCACCGTCACCGCACTCAAGTACCTACATGTATAGATCGATAGTATGTTCTCGTGTTTCCCATCGGGGACCATATTCGTTCCTAAGACTTTCCGGGGGGAAGAGGGGTGAGGGGTGGAGGATGCGACGTCGATAATGACGCCTCACCGTGGCGGATGATGATCTCCCTCCTATCCGAGTGCGGATTTGACGCATGGAGGTTTGGAGGACATTCAGAACTTGCACAAGAGGATATAACATATAGTGATGCCTTATTGTTGGGTGCCAAGTTCACATATTTAGTGTCACGAAAGAGATATAGCAGTGGATATCTCAGGGGTAGAGATAAGGATTCCTAGCAAGCCTTAGATTAGCAGCTCACATATAACAGTGTGTTTATTGTCACGGATCAGCATATAGAGTAGCTCATGGAAATCGGGATCTCAACTGTGGTCTAATCAACTAAGACAGCCTAGCTAAGGAGGGAACAACTCTACCAGTCCTTAGGGGCCAACTAGCTACTCTATCAGGTATCAAGTGGCTTGCTAAAGAGCGGCCAAGACGCCAATATAGACGATGGTGGAAACAAGAGGCAACTCCCCGCTATACCCAACTAGGGCTCAAGGCTACCCTTGCTTGCCCTCCTGAACTTGGCCTCCCTAGGGCTGCCCTTCATCACCTCCTCGCGGCACGGTCAGGCCACGGGGACTTTAAACAATATCACCAACGCTTTAACCACACAGAAGCACTACTCACCTGCTCCTGTGGATGGGTTAAGGAGGCAGACCATCTAGTCTACTGCCGAAAGACCCTACTGAGGAGGCAACAGTGGCCCACCCTCTACCCCTACAGCCGCCAGGAGCCCGTAGGACCTATAGGGTCCCTCGATCGCTACTTCAAGGGGCTAATCACTGACTCTGAAGGCTTCCAGGCCTTCCTCTGCGTGACAGACTTCTTCCAGAAGATCTGCCCGCGGCACTAGGAGATAGGTCATAACCTATCCTCCAAACGACAAACTACCTCTATTAAGAAACCAGATGGTTATAACGGAACTAGGGCACCAGTGGGAACTAGGGATGGATAGAACACATAGTAGCTCACGAGCAAGATTTGGAGGACGTCAGGATACGGCGTGTACTATATAGTATATAGCTAGAGCCTGCGACCCTTCACGCCACATACCCTCCGGGAGGTCTGCCGCAAGGGCGGCTGCGCCCTTGCCGCCATGGCGTTAAATAGAACAACAACAACAACAACATCTTTATAGATCGACTATGAACTAATTGCGGCTTTGTCACTCTATCACTTCGCTCAAGCTACGCAAGTCAAGTTTCTATCTATATCGGATAAGAAGTCTCATTCGACTGCGAGTTAGGGCAGAATAGAGGCTCATTCGGGCCCCTTAATTAGACCTTGACTACTTTACCTACCTAACCTCTAGTAAGAATCAACTTGATATAGATTATGTACAATCTATTAATATATAAGGTAGTTTATAACCCTTCGTCACTTACAGAGCCTAATGGTTCCAAGAACCAAGTATCCTGTAATAGGGATACCAATAATCCATCAATTCATTCGATTACTTAGACAAGGTATTAGAAGATATGCAGCATCACTGCCACAGATGACACTCAATATTTTATTAGTACACTCCCCTTCCTCGTACGTTCTTTCCGATATCATGACGGCAGAGAGCCTTTTGGCAATTCAGACAATCATATATACATGCCCACTTCAATATGCGTTATCTAATCAGATAATCCGGATGCCCTTTTCAGGTCACTCTAGGTGTCCTGGGTCCCAGGTCGAAATCTAAGCATTTCACGTAGTTAGAAACTGAGGCCATGGAAGCCATCGTGAACTGCGGTAAAGAAATAAGTACTGGGCATGATAGCCTTTCACTCCTAAGACTTCACCTTAGGAGGCAACAAGTTCTGGACATCACGAGGAGTACGGCAACAGCAACAACCTTTTTGCAGACCTAAAGTCGGGAGTTGAAGATAGCTAGAAGTTGAGCTCGAACTAATGAACAAAAGGGCCTCTGGATTGAATTGAATCAAACACACTTTAGCGCATAGATTCGAAACGTGGTTTTGACTGTGCTGCCATGCCCAAAGCCATACGAAGTAGTCAATATCTAGTTTCTTTTTCTTATTTGCGACTTTTTATCAAGCTTTCTTGGCCCAAAGTCTACTTATAATGAATCTTTATTCTCATTTAGATGAAATAAACCTTACTGCTCAAGTGGGCATTCATGAGCTGAGGTACCTCGAAATGCCGACATTCAGGGCGTAAAAAGCCGACAATCCAGTTGAAATCCAAAATCAAGGGCTAGTGTCAAGGCACATACCTCTGTGCCTCTTTCTTTCAAACATACAGTCATAGCATGTCTCAGAAATCACCTCTGTATGAGTGGCGTTTTTGTTGTTCGTAAGGTACCTAGTGGACTGTTCCCTTGCCCCTAAGAGTCGGTCCCTCCTGCAACGTTGAAAACATGGACTGGCTTCTACTTCTTGATGTGGTATTTTTGGACTGGCCGAATGAGGCGGCTGCAATCAGCGAGCATTATCGTAGTTAGACACGCTTTTTCCAGGGCGTTTCGAGTCATTGGATGTCATCGGATCTCCTGGCGGTCGTATCTCCTTGCGACCTGAAGGAAATTGAGTTTCATACTGTCGCTGTCAATCTCACTAAACTTTGTCGATGCGTCTAGTGCTTTACATCATTTAACAGACTTTTCTGCTCAGACTCGTGTCCAAACTCTAAACATGGGCTTGCCGGATCAATTCGGTTGACTGAATGAAGGACGAACGAACCTCGGCGCCTCGAAGGTGAAGTCTAATATAGCCATTCTTGACATCTGTAAGCCTTTCGTCTCATGTCATTCCCGTGTTGGAGGTGAGAAAGTTCAACCACGATCAAATCGGCTTTTGGTCGCACAACTCCATCCGATCGTGATTAGATTTGACATGTCTCAGTCTTGGTTGTCAGCAAGATCGAAAATGGTCAAACAGAACTTTCCCAGAGGCTTTGTCGCCCCAAGAGTTCGTCCAAGAACTTTGCTTTTTCTAGCATTAGCTGTCATTGTAATTCATTTTTGCCTCAAAGTGGGAAACGAATCGAGTGTCCAGTTTGTTTCCTGGCATGACGTTACACATGACCAACCCCCCGAAAGCATTGTTGGCCAACCGCCCGTCTCCCCCATCGAGCAGCCTATTGCACCCATCGATCCATCCAAGAGCAAAGAAGAAAACCTGCAACCACAAAAGGGAGGACCATCGAAAGAAGAGACTGAGAGTTTGGAACAGGAAGTCGAGGCATTGAAACAAGAAGCGGAAGCATTGAAGAAGGAGGAGGAGGCACTCAAAAAGGAAGAAGAGGCCCTCAAGCATGAAGCCGAGGCTGTAAAGCAGACCGAAAAGAAGCAGAAACAGGAGGAAGACGCTAGGAAACATAAGGAGGAAGAACATGAACAAAAGTTACGAGACCAATTCGCCAGGGAGTATGAGGCTGCTAAGAAGTAAGTGTCTTAGGAATGACCTGCCCTCATCGTATCTGCACACATGGCTGACTTGACTTCAACGCTAGGCTTCCCGGTAGTGGTGCAATTTATGGCAACACTCTGAGCTCCTTGGTCGATCTAGATAACAGAACAGATCTACATGCGGCGCGTCTACGAGATTCCAGCGAGGAAGAAAAGCCTTATTCGAATCACCGACCGGTTCATTTCAATCCTTATCCCCAGTATAACGGAGAAGATTGGAAAAAGGAGAAACACCGCCCATATGTGCCATGTGTCGGTGCTAGTGGGGAGCTTGTGGAGGATTTGCTTGTTTTCAAGGGCCGGCCTGTCAAGTTTCCAAAGCCGTCCTTCGGCAGCTTCGACATCTTCAACATGGACGGCAATCTCTGCTATGAACGCGAAAGTAGGCTTGGACCCTACGGTCACACACTGCAAATCAAAGCGAACAGCCTCCCAGTAGATTGGGACAGCGTTGATTGGGGCAGTCTTCAAGATAACTGCGTTAAACAGAACGCCGCTCGTTTCGGCACTGGAAAGCCCAATACATATGTCGACACCGTTTACGCAAGTTCCGGGAATACTCAGAAGCGAGAAGCGAGAGTAGAAGAAGAGGAGGCTTCCAACAGATTATCAGCAACATCAGCAGGAACTGAGTCCCGGACTGCTGTTCTCCTTCGTACTTTCACTGGCAAACGATATACAGAAAACGACAAGCAAGCTATCAGATCCTTGATTTCTGAACTGTCCCTTCGGCCAGGTGGAGAGTATCAAGTCTTCCTTCTATTACACGTCCACGACCGTTCGGTCAATTTGAAGGGCGATAAAGCGGCCTATCAACATGTTCTCGATGAACACGTACCTCGGGAGTTTCATGGCATTACCAAACTCTGGAACGACCAAGTCGTATGGGACATTTATACAGCTCTTACCGAAGATGACGAGAAGAGCGTCCACCACGCACAGTGGCTATCCGTTCAAAAGTTCAGCATGGATCATCCCGAATTCGACTACATATGGAATTGGGAAATGGATGTGAGGGTTGTTGGGCATAACTACGATTTCTTGGAGAGTCTGAGAGGATTCGCAAGGAAACAGCCGCGAAGGGGTCTCTGGGAACGTAATGAGCGATACTACATTCCTGACCATCACGGAACTTGGACCGATTTCCGCGACTATGTCGAGAAGCAAACCACCGGCGCCCAAGTCTGGGGTCCACCAAGCGTGCCTTTCATCAATCCAGTTGGACCAAAGCCGCCAACTGGAGATCCCCGAGATGAACCTTATGACTGGGGAGTTAACGAAGAGGCAGATCTTATCACTCTTGGTCCTATCTTCAACCCTGTCAATAGTAGCTGGATTTTCGCAGACCACATTTGGGGCTATAAAGATCAACACCATCCAGCAACGTCACTACCCCGGCGGTGTACCATCGTCACACAGTCGCGTATATCTAAGCGCCTTCTGGATATCATGCACGTTGAGAATCTTCGCGGCAATCACATCGCCTCGGAAATGACGCCCCAGACGGTTGCACTTCTCCATGGGCTGAAAGCAGTATTTGCTCCTCATCCTACTTGGTTTGATCGCCCTTGGAACGGAAAGTTCCTTGATCATTGGTTCAATCCCGGGCCTAGAGGTGAAAGTGGTGGTCAAGGGAGTGCAATGGGATACGGAAGAGAACGCAGGTATCAAGGCATTACTTGGTACTATCGTGCCGAGCCTCCTTCGAGGTTATATAACAATTGGATGGGGTATATTGATACTGATATTGGGGGGCGAGACTGGGAAATCACCAATGGCAGGCCGTGCTTGCCACCCATGATTTTGCATCCTATCAAGGATGTTAATCCAACTAACCCGGGATTTACTACTAAGTTTGAGCTTTTCTACGGCTAAGAAACCTTGAGGGAAAACGGCGTAGTGTCATGCATGATTCTTGACCATGAATACATATTAGTTATCGAAGAATTCCCTCCCCGTATTTGTGATGCAGAGAATTTTCCATCTAGTAAAGTAGATGCATTCGTAGCTTCTAACCGAACCGTCAGCTAGGAAAGGAACAGAAAGCACGAACGCAAAGAATACAATCCAAGACTATCCCAGTCGAGCTTCACGCTGAGAAACGAAAATTTCAAACGAAAGGAAGGCTATCTAGGTGAGAGATGTCAATATGAAATCTTCGCTAATATCTCAAGTCGTCATTCCCGTCAAGACCTTCGTTGAGGCTTCCGCTATATGACGCTGGAGCTGGTGTTGTTGTTGTTGTTGTTGTTGTAGTATTTAACGCCGTGGCGGCAAGGGCGCAACCGCCCTTGCGGCCGACCTCCCAGGGGGTATATGGCGTGGAGGGCCGCAAGCTTAAACTATCTACTCTATAGTACACGCCGCCTCCTAACGTCCTCTAAGTCTTACCCATAAGCTACTATATGTTCTATCCGCCCTTAGTTCCCGCTAGTTCCCTAATTTCGGAATATAATTATGATTCTTTAAGAGAGGTAATTTATTAATATAAGGCTAGATTATGGCCTAGCCTTTAATACCGTAAGCAGATCTTCTAAAAGAAGCCTGTTATATGGAGGAAGGCCTAGATGTTACGGCCAGCAAGTCGTAGTGAGGTTTGTTTGCAGAAGTTGAGGCTGCGGAACTGGTAACAGTATTCGTAGTCGGGGATAGCTTTAGGGAAGCTATGTCTGTAAGTCGTAAGGTAAGGGAAGGCTTCGGTGATCAATCGTAGTCTTATTAAAGATGTTCTCAGGGAAGATAGCTGAAAGCGATCATAAGATCTGATACGAAGTTAATTGCTGAAGAGCTATGGAAAGTCTGTCCTAGAGCCCAGCTCGAGTCCATCCTTGTATATAAGTCTCGTGTACTATCTGAACAGTTCCTTTGTGGTTGGGACCGATATCGTGTTGTCGGTCCTATAGGGGTGGACCGCCTTTATCCTGTCAGTCTATATCATGGACCGCTTATCGTCTGTCGGTCCTTTCTTATCATCACGTGACTTGTCTATAGTTCTTCCGTTCCGTTGGGGTGACTCCTGTGTCTGCATATATGGCGTAGGCAAGCTAAAGCAGCTGCCTTCCAAGCCTTTGCCAGAAAATGGCTGTCCCAATGCCCTCGGCAATATGCCGACCTCGAGATAATTCTTCACCCCAAGCCGCCCGAACTCCGCCTCCCTCGGCACTTACTAGGAAGGCTATACGCAGCAAGATCCCATCATGGAGACTTTGCAGCATACCACGAGAGATTCGCTCATCAAGATGCGTTGCTCAACTGCAGCTGTGGGAAACCCAAGACACCAGTCCATTTCTACTTCTGCAAGCGTGGACGCAAGGCTACACCGCGCTACCTCCGCCAACGTATGGCCAAAGCAAGTATTGATTTCTTGTTAGGTTCTGCTAAGGGAGCCTCTCTTCTATGCGAATGGATAGAGGAGACCAATTTCTTTTCCGAAATTTGCCCGAGTCATTGAACAGGAACGTTAGGTGAAGACGGTAGCCTGTAATATAGTTTAGATTAGTATAGACCATGTCGGCATAGCGCCCGGCACGTCCTTTTGTTACCAGACGTTAAATACATCATCATCATCATCATCATCATCAGCATATATGGCGTGAGAACTTCTGAACATATACCTCGAAAGGTACCCACTGTCAGTAATTGTTAAGGTTATAGAGGGCTACGGCCTACTGCACTATCATTTCTTAACATTAGCCTATACGAGCTGAATTCCACGACTATAGCGGTCTCCCTAGATATAGGGCCATCGATCACGGTTCACGGGGACGCCGGTATATTTCGGCGGTCGGGACGAGTCCGGAAGCCGACTGTAAAGGTCAGAGTGGTTGAGCAGGTTAACCACTAGGACAATTCTGAGCTTAAAGACGAGATTAATAAGCTTTCGAATCTGGTCCAGGACCTCCTACGTCGGGATGCCGAGAGGGAACAGTTTTTGAAAGACTGTTTGACGAAGATCGAATCCTTGGAGAGAGAGCTTTAGGAGGAGAAATAGCGTTCAAACCGTTATTAACGTGGTCTAGTAAGGTCTATGTACGCTATTGGCATAGGGCCTAGCGAGACTGACCTGAGTTCCTAGGGGCATCCCTCGTACATAACCCAGAACTAGCCGCCCCTAGTCCGTTTATACGCGGCGGCGGCGAGCTAGCTACTGTCTAGAAGATAGGATAAACTAACGCTAGCTAAACAAGCCGCAAAACAAGCTACAAACCGGGCGGCCTTAAAGGATCTATGCGTCTTTGCGCGTCTATCGCCTGAAAGCCCGCTTCGGAACGAGAAAGCCTACGATATATATATCTTTATTCGGGAAAGGCTAAGTCCCTAAGCCCGAGAAGCCCTTAAGGGGATCGACTATGTTAAGATAGGATTAGTACTCCTACCTTCGTTAATGGATGGTGCAAAAGTCCTGCTAGAGAATAGAGAATAGATCGCTGCCCTTCTCTAAGCGTAAGCGATCGAGTAACGCGATACCTGGATCCGAGCCTATATCGTAAACGTCCCTTATACTAGGCATTGTCTAGTAACCAATACTGAGCTGGAAATCACGACCGAGGAGCTCTTTGAAGAGATCTAGGTCTCGACGAAACTTAAGCCTGAAAAAGCGTACTTCTCTAGGAAGGACGAAGTCGAAAGGCTAGGCACGGTGATAGCCTGGTTTAAGGCGGAAGCCGTAAGGCAACTACTAAGACGCCTCCGTTTGATGGGGGCCAGCGTTTTTGTAAACCTGTAGTTCCCGAAGGAGAAGAGGTCTCCTTAATGTCTCCGCTGCGGCGGTTTTCATAACGAACGAACGTGCACCAGAAGGAATAGATGCCTCAAGTGCAGCTCTCCTTCCTACACAACTGATCAACACCGGGCACCCTGCGGCGGCACTGAGGGTCACGATGGCTGCGACTGCCCCTTTAAATGCCCGTCGTGTAACGGGCCTCACGCCGCCTTCGATGCGACTTGCCCTATCCAACCCAAAGTGGTGAAGGGGGTAGTCCAGAGGAGGGATAAGGCTCAGCTACGGGCCATCCGAGCTGAGGGAGAAAGATTATGGAGAAATACGACCTAGCAGTCGTATCGATATTCCCGTAAAGAAGAATAAGCGATAGACTATACCCCGGCGAATAAAATATAAAAAAAGAATACAGCCCTCTAAAACCCTATAAATTATATAAGCGAATGTAGGCAGGCGGGTATCCGCCTACGAAACAGTACTAAACCTAGCTTACGTAGCCCAGATCGATATACTCCTAATACAAGAGCCGTCTATCCGTTCGGAGGAGAGGAGGCTTACAAGACACTTCCCAGGTTTTGAGACTTTCACCCCAGTAGATAACTGGACCGAAGACCGTCCCAGGGTACTTACCTACCTCCGTAGAGGAACTGGGGTACGAGGCGTATAAATACGGCCTCTACCCGATCTATCTACAGACCTGCTCTTTTTATAACTCCTCTTAGGAACGAAGGAGGTCCTTATAGTTATTAACGTATATAACGCCCCTCGTGGCTCTTTGCGATCTGGCCAGGCTCTCAGGAACATCCTAGCGGCCTGGCAACCCAAACCTGAGGATCGAGTACTGATTGTGGGGGATTTTAACTTACACTATTGGACGTGGCAGCCCGAGGCCACGAGTTCCCCGGACGCTGAAAACCTAGTAGAATGGGCAGAAGCCGCCAGCCTTGTCCTAATGTCACCTATAGGTGAACCCACGCACAAAGGCGGCAACACCCTAGATTTATGCTGGGCGTCCAGCAACCTCCATGGGGCTTCCACCAGCATAGAAACGTCACTACACACGACATCAGACCACGAATCTCTGCTTACCCGGGTCCCCTTGGCCCTGATCGATTCACCCAGCCAGACCCCGGGAAGGTTTCGGCTCGACACGATGGACGAGGAGCTTTTCCTCGGCATCATTAAACGTAACTTATAACCCATGCGCCGTACTGCAAGCAACATCCAAGACCCACAGTCTTTAGATCTCCTAGCATAACAGCTTACGGACTGTCTTATTAAAGCACTTACGGCTTCCACAAAGCGCACGCTCGGGAAAGGTACAGGGAGACCATATTGGAGCGAGAGCTGCACACGTAAACACCGAGCCTATGCGAGTAAGCGAGCGATATTAGTAAGACTCCGCACAGCCGGAGTGAACTGCCAATGGGAAGAAGAGGAGGTCGAAGCTCTAAAACAGGACTTCCTCTACGAGTTTAAACGCTCCAAGGATGCCTTTTGGAAAGACAAGATCTCCTTAGCCTCCTTAAGTAAAGACATATTTGAAATGGTCGGTTGGCATAAAGCCATAGGATCCTTTCAGACCCCGCTACTCCGAGATGTAGATAACTAAGACACGCTTGTCTCATAACTAAAAGAGAAGTGCGACTTATTTACCCGCGTCCTCCTTAGAAATGCTGTAATCTCCGAGGACATACCAATAGAAAGCCCAGTCCTATAAAGGCAAGCTACGCTTCCTTTCCCGCAGGTTACGAAGGACGAGGTACGGTCTTCGGTTCTCACCGCGGGAAACACGACTCCTGGGACCGACGGAATTACTACGACTGCTTTAAAAATAGCATGGCCAGTTATTGAGGATATTGTCCTCTCACTTTATAGCGGGTGTATACGCGAGGGTTGGTATCCTACTTGTTTTAAAGAAGCAACTCTCGTGATCCTAGCAAAACCGGGAAAAAGAGACAAGATACTCCCGCGCTCCTATAGGCCAATTGCGCTCTTGGCCGTCCTCGGAAAAGGCTTGGAGAGACTCATCGCTAGACGACTTG
>NW_026851503.1:0-17770 GCF_030913505.1 Colletotrichum phormii
GTCTGACGGAGCCTTTGGCGTCTTTGAACGCGGTTTGAGCTGGCGAATGTGTTAAAACTGGCAGCCCGCCATAAGTAACCATATTGCTGAACGGCGAGGTTAAAAAAGGCCCCGGTCATTAGTCTGTTTACGGGCTATCGCTTCAAGGTCCTGGATGCGTGTTGGGGACGTAGAACGAAAGTATGGACATATGGATAATTGTCTATAGCGGTATTTTGCTTATAACAGTTAGTTATATGTTTCGTTTTCTTAAAAAGGTTAAATGGAAGTGATGTAAATGTTTTAAATAGGCAAGTTAGAACTTTGTGATGGTTCTTTCGTCAGTCCAATATCCATGCCGCCTCGACGTGCACATTGGCCACTGCCGCAGCCTTGACGTACTTCAGCCAGCAGTAGTTCGATTATGCACCCTGCTTGTCTCCTGTCTTCCAAGTGACACTAACGCAGCGCAAAGGTCCGGGCAATCCTCTATCGTCGTAAGCGGTATCTGCTTCAAGTCGTCGCCTGGATAATTTGTTCCACACTCCTGCTCGAACTTGATGTTTGAGTCACGCGCCATGTATGTGTTGTTCTTATCATTGAGATAAGGGCAGTTGGTTGTGACCCCTCCATGAACCGACAAAGCCCTGACTGGTAGTGGAATCGATGTAATGGTGGATGTTGCAAGTGAGGTTGAAGATATAGCGCTTAGGGATGTTAGAACCAGATATAAAGACGATAACGATGCTTTCAACCTAGTATATATCAATCAGTCTTGCATGATGATCTAGATAGAAATAGTTTAGCATACTTACGCTTTGCAATCATGTCTTGTTTGTTTGAGCGCCTTGGTTGGCATTCCGGCAACTACTGCCGCTGCAATTGCGCCCAACAAGAAGGCTGCAGCCTGCAGCTGCGTGCCCGACCCAGAATGTCACTTACCTGATGCCACAAACTCGTAATCCGCCTTCAGAGGTGACGTGATCTTGGAGAGGATGCTGGTTGCATGAGGCAAGCTCATGGGCATTGACTTGGCCCTGGTGATGTTGCTGCCCGGAGTGATTCTCCTCCTTGATAGGATGTGCTATTTCAAGGTCGCCGTACTCTGTTGGCATGGTACCGGTTGTGTGTATACCTTGACGAGAGTCGCTCGTGAGGTACACAGGCTCTAGCCAAGGTGTTCAAAGTCGGCCTTCCGGAGCCATTGTTGAGAAGCATCCTCATGTTCAAAAATGGGGATCAAGAATTGGAACAAGAACTGGCATTCTTCATCGGAGGGCAGTACGTTTGAAAGACTAATCCCATGTCCTCATTGAAATGACCCGAGACGGCATGACTTGGTGCCACAATAGTTTTCGACACACAGGAGACGGGCAATTGCGTCCCCCGTACTCACACATGCTCACCTGAATTTTTGATGACCTAGGTAGAACAGTCTCGGTTCCTGTATTACTTGGCTTGCTTATTACGTGTCTGTTTTGTTTGGTTCTCCCTTCGCTACCATCCAGATGGTATCTAGCAAAGCAAATTGTATTTGTTTGTTTGTTTGTTATATTTAACGCCGTGGCGGCAAGGGCGCAGCCGCCCTTGCGGCCGACCTCCCGAAGGGTACAAAGCAAATTGTAGACGTAGTGAGGGGATCTTTCTTCTGGGATTCGAAACGATTATGTTTAGGTTCGAATTGGGATTTAAATTAGCTGACTTCAGTGACCTTCCTCTGC
Organism: Colletotrichum phormii; assembly: GCF_030913505.1. NCBI lineage: Eukaryota > Fungi > Ascomycota > Sordariomycetes > Glomerellales > Glomerellaceae > Colletotrichum > Colletotrichum phormii. Next base: position 1,701 of record NW_026851503.1, read on the forward strand.
GATCATGACTCAAACCTACTATGTTGATAAAAGAATTCATGTCGTTTGTACTGAGCGGTTTGTCTTTCGATCCTGTCCGCCGTCTGACACAGCAGCGACCCGATGGGACGTTTTCGCGATTTCATGAGACTTCACAGCCAGACTCCATTGAGACAAATCGGCTGTGAAACAGGACACACTCATACGCATTCACATAGATGGACATCTAGACTCTCACGAGAATGAGACAACGGCTCAAAGTATTAGCTTTGGGTGGAGTTGGATGCCTCCACCAAGACGTCGTGAGACAGTAATGTAGCGAAGAATGAGGAGCACGTCCAATGCTTCAGACTCTCGCAATGGACGTCAACGACCGATCTTGAATTTGACCGCGAAGTGAGACGATGATCCCAGCTTCCGAAGTACTTACTGCGTTGTGCTCTGACTTCTAGCCTGGGTACTCTGCCTCATTGTATCCGAGCACCTAATGGACCGAGCAAGTCAGCCGCCAAGACAAATCCCTTGACAGGCCAAATGTGACTGTCAGCAAAGGCTTGTCAGCAATCCTCAGCACGCCAATGCTTACATACGTACTCCTCGGACGTGTACGGCAGATTCCGTATAACTCTCATGTTTAAATGATCTTCCGGGCCGAAATGTCAGAGAGCTATCACACCACCTCTGTCAGAGCCCTCCCGGATAGGGGCTAGTCAGAGGTAGTAAGGAGTCCAAGCAACAAAGGAGCAGCTCAGATATATATACAGCGCAGGGAGTACACGTCGAGGGAGGAGTAGATTTCAGTAATTCATCATTCTACCCCTAACTGCAGTTGGCCTCTGAGAGCTTCCACCCTGTGTCAACATCCCAACTTGACAACTCCCTCTTCGCTCGTATAATAACCTCATCGCAGCGGCCATCCACGACATCGAGTACGCCTAGCAAAGAGGCCTGGTTACCTCTATGCTTACGCTCGATATAAAAAAGGCTTTCGATACCGTACTCCCAGGACGACTAGTCCGACGCCTCCGTAAACAAAGATAGCCAGAGAACCTCGTACGCTAGGTCTCAAGTTTTGTTACCGGAAGGAGAGTAAAAATAAGGCTTAATAGGGAGGTAAGAAACGTCTTCGGTCTCGAATACGGACTACTATGTCAGAGCCCTCCCGGATAGGGGCTAGTAAGAGGTAGTAAGGAGTCCAAGCAACAAAGGAACAGCTCAGATATATATACAGCGCAGGGAGTACACGTCGAGGGAGGAGCAGACTTCAGTAATTCATCATTCTACCCCTAACTGCAGTTGGCCTCTGAGAGCTTCCACCCTGCGTCAACATCCCAACTTGACATACTATAAGGCTTACCCGTATCTCCTATTCTATTTATACTCTATATTAAACCTCTTTTCAAGCTAGGCACAGCTAGCCCAGGAAGGAAGCAATCTCGTTTCGGCTACGCCAATAACGTCGCTATCTTATTAAGCTTAATATTATTAAAGAATAACTATAACATCCTAACTAAGGAATAGAAAGAAACCTTAGGATAGGGCGCGACGGAAGGAATCATTTTTAACCTCGATAAGTCCGAACTAATTGTTACGAGCAGGACAAGGCAACCAACTGTGGCACAAAGCAAAAGCTTCGATAATGATGACTCCGGCATCATTGTCCCTTGTTCTGCATTATATAGCTACGCGCCCACAGTGACAAGTTGCGGCGGGCGTAACACTAATCCACTTCACTAAGAGATAAAAAGACGGAAACCCATCAATCACAGTAAGTTTACTAGATAGGAGGTATTATATAGTTTAGGCTATTAAAGAAGGCTCTTCTCTATACTAGCTCGGCGTTTACTTCGACCGTAAACTTATATTTAAGAATTATGTAAAAAACCTCTCTGCGAAGGCATAATAAGTAATTAATAGACTACGGGGACTAAAGAACACTTTCTAGGGCGCGTCTACGTACTTACTTCGTTAAGCGATCACCTCTTATATACTACCTATTTAGTATTATATATCTAAAGTATAGTAGCCCGGTAAGAGTGTTACGGCCAGCTAGTCCTAGTGAGGTATGTTTGCAGAAGTTGAGGCTGCGGAACTGGTAACAGTATTCGTAGTAGGGGATAGCTTCAGGGAAGCTATGTCTGTAAGTCGTAAGGTAAGGGAAGGCTGCGGTGATGAATCGTAGTCTTATCAAAGAGGTTCTCAGGGAAGATAGCTGAAAGCGATCATAAGATCTGATACGAAGTTAATTGCTGAAGAGCTATGGAAAGTCTGTCCTAGAGTCCGGCTCGAGTCCATCCTATATACAAGTCCTGGTCCTGAACATATCCCTTGTCAATGATCAGTTCCTCTGATCGGGTGAGCGCTCATTGTTTGGCATGATGATGATGATGATGATGATGTATTTAACGTCTGGTAACAAAAGGACGTGCCGATTTGTTTGGCATGGTCGCTCATGGCTTATCTTATCATCACGTGACCTGTACCATAGTTCTTCCGTTCCGTGAGAGGGTGCCTAGTGTCCCTTGTCTCCTGCATATGTGGTGTGTTGTAACCGCCGCGAGCCTGCGGGGCAGGCCCTGTTCTTGGTCATGCATGTTGGGTCGTAACAAAGTGCTGGATAAAAAATGGACGTACTATCTTAAACGGGGTTAGTAGTCTACTATACTAACTAGACGCGATGCAAACCAAAGCTATTAGAGCGATAATCCCCGTATATAAAACGACGCCTATACCGATCTTATAGCGCGAGGTGGCTCTACCCCCAGTAGAGGTGATATGACAGAATTCGGAATTGTACCGTTGCGCCATATACAAAAGAGAGATCCCTCTACTGCATTTAGGTAGTTGTGGGTACATATAGTTTCCGTCATGATACTAGACGCGAAGCTCTATACAGCGTCCACTAGAATCCATCGTCTGGACGAGCGACACCCTCTCCGAACGAGACTTAGGGACAAATCAGGACCAGACTCACGGCTACGACGAATAGCAAGCCTCGTAAGTAAAAATACCGAATATATCGATCCGTTAGAACTCCCCCCTTGGGAGTAACTAGCGGACTAGCAGACAGCCCTGACAGTCATTGTTTGCGTCGACAGCCTGCCGACGATTAAATTTGTATGGGAGAAATTTCGGCGCTAGCAGGTCATGGGGGTTGCGACGATTAGGATCAACGTCTGCCGACGATTAGCGGTCTGGGCGCTACACGTGTCGCGGCGAGTTCAAAACAGGTAAGCTTATCAAAGGATCAACTACGAGCCGATTGATATCAACAGTAATACGTTTATATGTAAGTACGGTCGCTTTGAAGCCAGTCTGCTTTTCGGTCGGTTTTTTGATGGTCGTTGAAAGACAGGGTATGTAAGCACGGACCATCTCGTCACAGCCAACCAGGTCGCATTCTTGACTTACAAAGTTTGACAGTAGCCGTAGCAACATGTCTCGATTAACGGCATTTAACTTGATCTGTTGTCAAAGGATAAAGAGGGTGAAAGTAAGTACTGCGACTATAGGATAGATGGCTAGCTTAGAAGATTCAAGTACGGCATTTCCAATTTTGAGTGTGTTTACAATGGACTACTTTGTGTACGAACCAGAACTACGGCTTCTCTGCTGCCGTACATGCCAGACCGCGGTTACACGGAAACAAATTAAGGTACATCTTCGTAACAGTCCGCACACTCTCAGCGGTCAGGAGATCAGAGAGATAGAAGCGTGGGCGTTAGGTCATATCATCTTCCGTAATCAGCAAGAGGTCCACGACGGTCTACCATCCAGGCCAGACGACGCACCGGCCATCGCAGCGTTAGGTCCGCCAGGTATAGGTGGTTTCCGGTGCGAGTTCGTTGTCGAAGATAGTACGTTACCGCCCGACTGTCGATACGTAGGTAGAGACCGGCGGCGGATCCGAGAACATCTCAGGGTCAAGCATGGCTGGGACTTGGGACTCAAGGGTGGACGTCGCTCTACTACCACGGCGGAGGAGGAACGAAGTATCAGTCCGTGGAGGACGGGCGTCCATCACCAGCGACTATTCACAAGCGGACTCGGGAGCGAGCTGTTCGAGGTGGCAAGGGGGCTACGTCTTGAACAAGCAAGGGTGCAAGAGGACGAGCCCCACGTCCGACTCCAGCGGGCCATCGAGGCGTTCTAGAACAAGGGCGACGATATCCGAAGTCGAGAGGCGGAGCGCATCGACAAAGAGGACGACGTTAACGCGCCCAACCCGTGGCTTCGTCGGCTCGGTTCCGCTCTTCACTTAAAGGCGTTCAGCAGGAGAAAGGATTTCTTGAGGGACTTGATCGCCATGGAATACGACGTCGACCCCGACGACCCAGACAAGTCCGACGACGCCTAACTGCGGTTCGTGCATATGGTATTCGATCGGCTGGTCGACCACGCCAAGGCCGTTATCACCCCCAGCGTGGTCACTTGGAATGCTCTGTTCGAAGTGAACCGTACCGAGCTGTCGAAAGAGAGGACGAAGCCGTTCTACTTCCGGTTTAAGCCCGAAACACAGAGGAGGTACGGACTCGTAGTTAAGTAGCTGCTCGCTTACTTCGTACGCTGCATGTCTCTCGATAACGAGGCGGATCGACCACTATTCAAGCTTAGTACGAGGCAGTAGACTGCGTATAATGCCGTGATGGACTATATAGACGATCTGGCCGAGGCTTGGAACGAGGGCGGCCGTGACCCGGACGTACCCGGTATCGCCGGGCTTCTCGACGGGCTCGAGACGGCCGTTCTCGAGTTATATATCTCCGTTCTCGACTACTTTACTAAGGACTCCGAGTACGATAGCGTTCTCGTTAGCTTCTTAACCGTTCTTAGCATACGGGCGGACGGGGCGTAGGAAGGGTACGGTAGGTTCACGCCGAAGCTCTCCGCTATTATGGCGATCTCCCGGCTCTATATCATTAAATATACGGTGGACCAGCGAGCTAAGGCGGTAAACAAAAGATACGGCAAGGCCAAAGCTAGGAGGAGGCCGAAGATAATAACCCGAGCCATTTTACACTTATATCGGATATAACCCGGCGGTTCATAGTCGGCGGGGGTAAGGGCTAGGAGACGACGCCGACGTAGTTCATTATCCGGCTCCATAACTTCGGTATAACTATATAAAATAATACGGCTATATACGGCTCGGTATGCTAGGATAGAATAAGGAGGAGCTTTATTATAAAGGTACCCGTCTCGGCGTTCTTGATATTTAGGCGATGATGCGAGTCGGGGTCCGGTAGCTAGAGACGGTGCTCTATAAGGACTTGCTGTTCTTCGGCGCGTTCTCCGAACAGTCGGCGGCCGAACTGGGGCTGCCGGCGATCCCGTGGGCCGAGCTCTTAGATAACGCGGCGGACGAAACGGTCGGGCGCTCGCTCGTCGACCAGTCTTCAACGCGACGGGGCGTCAGCGGATGGGTGATCAGAAGATCGTACAGGACGACGGCTTACGGTCCCGGTGGGTCACGTCCACGAACGACGGCGGCTTGACGCTGCACCCCATGCCGGCATATCGATACGGGCTCCGGGTCGAGAAGGCGCTGGAGCTTCTGGCGGTTCTCGTGCACATCAGCAGCGGGTTCCCGTTCGGGCGTGGGAGCTTCTCGTGGTCGGCACCGGAACACGTGCAACGAGGCATACGCAACATCTTTGCGACCGAGGACTCGTCATGGTCGTGACGGGGGCGCACAAAGGCTTCACCACGACAGGGCGACTCAAGATCATCCACCGCTTCTTGCCGCGCGAGGTCGGGACTCTGCTGACGTATTATCTGTGGCTCGTACTGCCATTCTAGGAGGACGTCCAGGCCAACGTATGGACCGGTCCCGGTTCGACGCGGGGTTGTGGCGACGGAAGGCACACAGGGGGACGAGACGCAGCAGGGGGGCGGACGGACGGTTCAGGACGGAGCAGGCGGGGACGACGACGACGACGACGACAACGACGGGTGGAGGCTAGGCCCCGGAGAACATTGGACGTCACCGCGCTTGTCACGCAGCATCGGGCGGCTCAGCGCGTTGGCTTTTGGGCAGAAGCTGAACATCAGCAGCTGGCGGCATATCTCGACGGCCATCGGGCGGCGGTACTTCCGCAACGCGTCGACGGCGCACACCAAGCTGCTCTGCGAAGTCGACTCCGACCACAGCGGTAGCGAGAGCGACGACGACGACGAGGACAGCCGTACGACTTACAAGCGGGCCACGGGTCCAAGGTGGCGGGGTTGATCTACGGACGGCTGGTGACTGAAGGCGGGTTCGAGACGAACGAACGTCGGGTCCGCTTCCGCCAGATCAGCGAAGAATGGCACCGACTGTTGGGTTTCCCGTCCGCACTGGGGGGCTTCGGCTTGGCTCTTACGCCCGGCCGTAAGCGAAAGACGGCGTCGATGTATGACGAAGCGCTCCGGGCGCTGCAGCTGGCGAGGTGGAAGCTGCGGCGGCGGATCGATATCGACGGTGAGCTCGTCCGCTTGTACGGGGCGGACGCCCGGTTCCGAGGCGCCCAGTAGTCAGCGATCTAGGCGATCATGGCGAATAAGAGCCCGATCGTGGTGGTGATGGGGACGGGGGGCGGGAAGAGCTTGAGCTTTATACTGCCGGCGGCAAGCTACCCCGGGGGCGTAACGGTCGTCGTCGTGCCGCTCGTATCGCTCTAAGGTGACTTGATAGAACGCTGCCGGCAGATGAAAATCCCGTGTGCGGAGTAGCGCAACGACGGGTCCCCCGGGGCGGCATCGCTCGTATTCGTAACGCCCGAGTTGGCTATAACGAAGCGGTTCCAGGACTACGTAGAAGGGCTCTGGGTGATGGCGCAGCTCGACGGGTTCGTATTCGACGAAGCGCATACCATCTTAGAGGGTATACGGGACTTCCGGCCGAAGCTACGCGAGCTGGGCCGGCTCGCACTCGTCGGGGTTCAGATAATATATTTAACGGCGACGTTACCGCCGCGCCAGGAGGCGGCGTTCTCGGAGCTTATCAACGCACGGCGCGAGGAGATTACGACGATCAGGGCCAGGACGATACAGGCCAACATCGCATATAGCGTAGAAACCGTCACGGCGACGACGGCGGAGGACGCTACGCAGGGGATAATACAACGGGTTTGCGCGCTACTCGAAGAGAAGCTCGAGATATACGGCGCGCCGGCCAAGATAATCGTATACTACAGGACGGTAGTAGCGACGGACGCTCTCGCCACGGAGCTAAACTACGACGCATACCACCGCGACGTCAACACACAAGACGGAAAGGCGGAGAGGCTGCGGGCTTGGACGAGCGGACTCGAGCGGGCACGATACGGAGGGGGGCGGGTGATCGTGGCGACGAACGCACTGGGGCTCGGGATAGACGTGCCCGATATCCGGGTAGTGATACACGTCGAGATACCGTTCGAGATAGCGGACTATACGCAGCAGAGCGGGCGGGCCGGGCGCGATAGCGAAGCTAGCGAGGCAATCGTCGTACGGGTAGTAGAGGCGGCGGCGGAAGGGGGGCCGGGGCGAGCAAGACGGTGGACGGGGTCCGGGGTACGTAGCCCAGCCGAGGATTTCGTTAGCGGCGGCGTATGCCGGAGGGTGGTTTTGGATTCGGAGATAGACGGGCGCGGCGACCGGGACAGGTACGAGGAGGGCGAGGCGCGGTGCAACGTATACAAGCGGCGGACGACATAGAGGAGGCGGAGGCGAAGACGGACGACCCGGAGGCGGGCAAAGACGAGGAAGAGGCGGATATACAAAAGCACGAGATCAGCATCCGATAGGTCCGAAGCTGGGTAGCGGATAAGGCGATACGGGAGGCCGAGGAGGTAGAAAGGTTCGGAGAGTAGCTTGAGGCGCGGCTCTTTAGAGGGTATATATTCTGCTACGGGGCTAATAGGGCGGACGCTACGCCGGACTATATAGAGCTCGACTACGGCAGGTCCCGGATAGGGGACGTATTAACATAAAAGACGTTTAATATAGGGCTCCGGATATATACATACTTCCGGAGGGTAAGGGGGGTAGAGAGGTTCGGCGGGTGCTACGACTGCTTTCTCCTATAAGAACTATATACCCGATAGGAGGAAAAGGCGGGCGAGGGCGGGTAGCAGAGGAGAGAGGGTTAGCCGAGCTGGAGAGGAGCGGGATCGCCAGCAGCCAGGCCAGCGGGTTCCGCAGCGAGCAGGACAGCGACGACGACGACGACGACGCGGGCGAGGCCAGCGCCGACGACGACGGGGCGGGGGACGAGGGCAGCCGTCGCGGGAACGGGAACGAGAACGAGACGCTCGACCGGGCCATCTTCTGCTTCATGGTGGCCTCGATCAAGACCCGGGTCGGCGGGCACGTATACGCAAGCTCGCTGCTGTGCTTTTGTGCAGCGCTAGGGATCCGATCTCGTCCGCTCGGGTATACCGAGCCGCACTTGTATACGGGCATGCTGGCAGCCATCTTGTGGTGGTGCCGGCTCTTCTTCTTGGAGGCGGCGTTCGAGGACCAGCCACGGGACCAGGACGAGGTCGGGGTTCCGGCAGTCCTTGCGTTCCGGGACCAACATGCCGCTTGGATGTGTGTGGGCGCGCACACAGTCGCCAGCACCATCATCGGATGGATGGCGCTCGGGAAAGGCTGGCGGATGCGGATGGGCGGGCAGCCATCGGTACGTTGGGCGGATGACGGCGAGTCGCTGTTCCATAACGGCGAGCGCATCGTCGTCCGGGACTTCACGCGGGCGCTCCGGGACCAGGTCGTCGACGCACGGAAGCTGCTCGGCGCACTGTGCGGGGGGGACTGGGAGCTGGTCAAGACGCGCATCAAGCTGGGACGGCTCGTCGATAGCATGGTGCGGCTCGGGGCTGGCCAGTCATTCGCAACGAAGGCGGAGAACGACTGGCTGGAGCCCGGACCGGCGGTGGTGATGAGGCAGCTCGGGGCGTCGATATGGGACCCGAGAAAGCAACAGGTCAAGCGAGAGGGGGTTCGGCAGTGGCTGCGACGGCTGAAGATGTTCCGGGAGGTGCTGATGGTGCTCGTCCACGCATGGGGCGGGCTGCCCGGCCAAGGGCCCGAGGTGGCGACGCTGCGGCACTGCGACTCGTGGCAGCTCATCCGCAACATCTTCGTGCTCGACGGGCAGGTGATGATCGTGACGGACCGACATAAGATGAAGGCGATCCGGGACAACTCGCGCAAGGTGGCCCAGTTCGTCCCCGACGTAATCGGGCAGATAGTGATAGCATACATCGCGTAGATCATCCCGGCGGAGCGGGCGCTCCGGCGCAAGGCCCAACTGGCCGAACCGCGCGGGGAGCAGCTAGAGTTCATGTGGCGAGACGGCAGCTCGCGGGTATGGGATACTGAGCAGCTCAGCCGGACGATGGCGCGCGTGATGCAGGCGGCGACGGGCGTACGGCTCGGCGTAGGACGATACCGGGCCGTAGCTATCGAGATAGGTCGTCGAATACGGGGACTCGCGCTGAAACAGATCGAGAGCCGGCTAGACAACGACGACGACGGGGCGAACGACGACGTCGAGGTCGATCCCGTCACCGGCGAGCCGGTATACTGCGGAGGAAGCTGGAATATCGTATAGGATCTGGCGTCGACTCACGGGAGCCGGGTTACGCGACAATATTATACCGTATATATCGGGTTCCTAAGAAAGCTATAGCCGGAGATAATCGCGACGTTTAAGGAGATTAGCCGGTTATGGTATCGGTTTCTAGACGGGGAGGCGACCGGGGACGGTAAGCAGAAACGGGCCGGCGAGGCGGCGGAGCACGGCACGCGACAGCAGGCAGGACTCGGCCGCTCTAAGCGTATACAGGGCGAGGCCGCCGTAGAGGACGCGGAAGAGGCAATAGCGGCGGGGTTGCGTAGGCTACTCGGGCCCGGGGCGACATAGCGCAGTAGCAAGCAGGCCGAGAGCATGCGCGCGATCATAGCACTAGAGGGTAGCCAGTCCGTCGTAAGCGTACTGCCGACAGGGGCCGGCAAGAGCATACTATTCATACTACCGGCCGTCATAGCGAACGGCGGGACCAATATCGTGGTTATGCCATTCGTGGCGCTAATAGAGGATCTGGTCACACGCGCCGTATCTATAGGCGTAGACTACATCCGTTTCCGATCGTCAGCGCACGCCGGACGGGAAGGGCTACCGCGGGCCGCCCGGCTAATGGTCGTCAGCGCGGACGTCATCAGCACGGGGGAGTTTTCCGCATATACCGACGGACTACTATATACCGGCTTACTCCGACGGATATTCATCGACGAGTACCACACCGTTATCACGGATATCGGTTTCAGGGCTCGGCTGGGAGAGCTCCGAAGCTTACACCGCTACAGCTGCCCGTTAATACTCTTAACTACGACGATGCCGGAGGTGCTCGAGGACTGGTTCCGGGAGCAGATGCTAGTGGAGGCGGCAACGATGGTGCGGGATCGGACGACGAAGGTGAATTGCCGGTACCGGGTGGAGCAAGTCACGGCCGGGGGCGGGGCGGTGGAGCGGCAGGTGGCGGAGACGGCCAAGCGGCTAGAGGCCACGATGTCCGGGGGGGAGAAGGGCGTGATCTACTGCCGATCGAGGCGCCAATGCGTCGTCATAGCCGACGAGGTCGGCTGCGGCTTCCACCACAGCGGCATGAGCGAGGAAGAATGCCACGGGGTGCGGGCAGGGTGGGCCGGGGGTGGGGGACAGCGATGGATCACGGCCACGTCGGGCTTGGGGACAGGGGTGGACATCCAGGGCATCGTGGCAGTGATCCACGCGGAACAGCCGTACGGGCTCGTGGACTTTGTGCAGCAGACAGGGCGAGGGGGACGGCGGGCAGGGGAGGTAGTAGAGTCGGTCATCGTGCACGACGGACGGCCGAGCCGGCCCGACCCGCACGGCAGCTCCGTAGACGAACGTAACCGGGCCGAGATGGAGGCGTTCGTGTCGACGGCAGGGTGTCGACGGACGGTCGTCAGTGCGTTTATGGACGGGGTTGCCGGCGAATCGTGCAAGGACATAGCGGGCGCGGAGCTTTGTGACCGATGCGAGGAGCAGGCGCGGACCGCTGCCCGGTGGAGCAACTTTGGGAAGGGGGAAGGGCGACGGGTCCGGACGCTGTTCCGCTGGCTGGACGAGGTTACGGATAAGTGCGCAGTATATTATATCCGGCGCCACCACGCAAGAACCGAGAGGGAGGGGACGCCAGACAAGCCACGGTACACGCACCGGGACGAATAGTGTAATAAAGTATCCGGCGAGGGCTACGCAGTAGTACGGAAAAAGATAACGTTCGGGCCGCTATCGTACTACTTTACGTATAAGCTGCCGCTTAACTAGTGCGAGGAGAGGAGGGAAGGCGAGGCGGACGAGGAAGGGCGCTATAAAGATATTAACAAGGTATTGCCGGTAGTTCTGATAGGGCTAAAGAGCGGGAGGGTTCGGGAACTGGCGAAGAGGGAGTTTAGGGTTAATAGTGGCGACCGGGAGGGCTTTTTCCGGTAGCTCGGAGGACGGCGGCGGTTCCACGGGTCGGAGGGGACCAATATGCATGCATTATAGGAGGCCATTATATAGGAAGCATATAGAGGGGGTATATATTAGTTCGGGACGTAGCGATCTAATTTCTACCGAGAAAAGAAGGAGAAACTAATCAAGAAACGAATTCTAGGTTTTTTTTTAGTATAGAGGAGGAGGATGGAGAGGTGTTATAAATAAAACGAGGGTTACTTTATATTATATAGAAAAAAGGGTTAAGTTAATGAAGTATATAAAGAAGGTAGAGAAAAAGCGATATATGTTAGGGTTGAAAAGGTCATTATAGATAGAGTTTGATGAGAATAAGGGTTATTATTGATATTGATTTACGCTCTATTGCGAACCTTTATTGTAGTTCTTAGGGTTGTCTCCGTCGCCCGGCGTACTTGTATGCGGGGGCAACCCGTGGTGTCCAGCACCCGGCAGGGCAGCGGTAGCCATGGTTAGGGTTAGGTTTATAAAGAAAGGTTAGGGTTAAGAATATAGAGAATAAAAAGTAGGTATAAGGTTTGAGGAGGGGTTGAATTTGTAAGAGGAAGAGGGAAAGAGGGTATAAGAGTAAGGATAAAGAAGTAAAATAAGATTATATTTTAGAAGAAGAGTAGGTATAATTAATAGAAGCGGTATTTGAAGCGCTGTTGTAAGCGGTATTTGAAACGCTATTATAACGCTGTTAAAACCGCTGTTAAGACCGCTGTTAAAACCGCTATTTGAGCCGGTATTTGAACCGCTGTTAAAACCGCTGTTAAAACCGCTATTTGAACCAGTATTGAACCGCTGTTAAAACCGCTGTTAAAACCGCTATTTGAACCAGTATTGAACCGCTGTTAAAACCGCTATTCGAACCAGTATTTGAACCACTGTTAAAACCGCTGTTAAAACCGCTATTCGAACCAGTATTTGAACCACTGTTAAAACCGCTATTCGAACCAGTATTTGAACCACTGTTAAAACCGCTATTCGAACCAGTATTTGAACCGCTGTTAAAACCGCTATTCGAACCAGTATTGAACCGCTGTTAAAACCGCTGTTAAAACCGCTGTTAAGACCGCTGTTAAAACCGCTATTCGAACCAGTATTGAACCGCTGTTAAAACCGCTGTTCAAACCGCTGTTAAGACCGCTGTTAAAACCGCTATTCGAACCAGTATTGAACCGCTGTTAAAACCGCTGTTCAAACCGCTGTTAAGACCGCTGTTAAAACCGCTATTCGAACCAGTATTGAACCGCTGTTAAAACCGCTGTTCAAACCGCTGTTAAAACCGCTATTCGAACCAGTATTGAACCGCTGTTAAAACCGCTGTTAAGACCGCTGTTAAAACCGCTATTTGAGCCGGTATTTGAACCGCTGTTAAAACCGCTGTTAAAACCGCTATTTGAACCAGTATTGAACCGCTGTTAAAACCGCTGTTAAAACCGCTATTTGAACCAGTATTGAACCGCTGTTAAAACCGCTATTCGAACCAGTATTTGAACCACTGTTAAAACCGCTGTTAAAACCGCTATTCGAACCAGTATTTGAACCACTGTTAAAACCGCTATTCGAACCAGTATTGAACCGCTGTTAAAACCGCTGTTCAAACCGCTGTTAAGACCGCTGTTAAAACCGCTATTCGAACCAGTATTGAACCGCTGTTAAAACCGCTGTTAAAACCGCTGTTAAGACCGCTGTTAAAACCGCTATTCGAACCAGTATTGAACCGCTGTTAAAACCGCTATTCGAACCAGTATTGAACCGCTGTTAAAACCGCTGTTAAGACCGCTGTTAAAACCGCTATTTGAGCCGGTATTTGAACCACTGTTAAAACCGCTATTCGAACCAGTATTTGAACCACTGTTAAAACCGCTATTCGAACCAGTATTGAACCGCTGTTAAAACCGCTGTTCAAACCGCTGTTAAGACCGCTGTTAAAACCGCTATTCGAACCAGTATTGAACCGCTGTTAAAACCGCTGTTCAAACCGCTGTTAAAACCGCTATTCGAACCAGTATTGAACCGCTGTTAAAACCGCTGTTAAGACCGCTGTTAAAACCGCTATTTGAGCCGGTATTTGAACCGCTGTTAAAACCGCTGTTAAAACCGCTATTCGAACCAGTATTGAACCGCTGTTAAAACCGCTGTTAAGACCGCTGTTAAAACCGCTATTTGAGCCGGTATTTGAACCGCTGTTAAAACCGCTGTTAAAACCGCTATTTGAACCAGTATTGAACCGCTGTTAAAACCGCTGTTAAAACCGCTATTTGAACCAGTATTGAACCGCTGTTAAAACCGCTATTCGAACCAGTATTTGAACCACTGTTAAAACCGCTGTTAAAACCGCTATTCGAACCAGTATTTGAACCACTGTTAAAACCGCTATTCGAACCAGTATTTGAACCACTGTTAAAACCGCTATTCGAACCAGTATTGAACCGCTGTTAAAACCGCTGTTCAAACCGCTGTTAAGACCGCTGTTAAAACCGCTATTCGAACCAGTATTGAACCGCTGTTAAAACCGCTATTCGAACCAGTATTGAACCGCTGTTAAAACCGCTGTTAAAACCGCTGTTAAGACCGCTGTTAAAACCGCTATTCGAACCAGTATTGAACCGCTGTTAAAACCGCTGTTAAGACCGCTGTTAAAACCGCTATTTGAGCCGGTATTTGAACCACTGTTAAAACCGCTATTCGAACCAGTATTTGAACCACTGTTAAAACCGCTATTCGAACCAGTATTGAACCGCTGTTAAAACCGCTGTTCAAACCGCTGTTAAGACCGCTGTTAAAACCGCTATTCGAACCAGTATTGAACCGCTGTTAAAACCGCTGTTAAGACCGCTGTTAAAACCGCTATTCGAACCAGTATTGAACCGCTGTTAAAACCGCTGTTAAAACCGCTGTTAAGACCGCTGTTAAAACCGCTATTCGAACCAGTATTTGAACCACTGTTAAAACCGCTATTCGAACCAGTATTTGAACCACTGTTAAAACCGCTATTCGAACCAGTATTGAACCGCTGTTAAAACCGCTGTTCAAACCGCTGTTAAGACCGCTGTTAAAACCGCTATTCGAACCAGTATTGAACCGCTGTTAAAACCGCTGTTCAAACCGCTGTTAAAACCGCTATTCGAACCAGTATTGAACCGCTGTTAAAACCGCTATTCGAACCAGTATTTGAACCACTGTTAAAACCGCTGTTAAAACCGCTGTTCAAACCGCTGTTAAGACCGCTGTTAAAACCGCTATTCGAACCAGTATTGAACCGCTGTTAAAACCGCTGTTAAAACCGCTGTTAAGACCGCTGTTAAAACCGCTATTCGAACCAGTATTTGAACCACTGTTAAAACCGCTATTCGAACCAGTATTTGAACCACTGTTAAAACCGCTATTCGAACCAGTATTTGAACCGCTGTTAAAACCGCTATTCGAACCAGTATTGAACCGCTGTTAAAACCGCTGTTAAAACCGCTGTTAAGACCGCTGTTAAAACCGCTATTCGAACCAGTATTGAACCGCTGTTAAAACCGCTGTTCAAACCGCTGTTAAGACCGCTGTTAAAACCGCTATTCGAACCAGTATTGAACCGCTGTTAAAACCGCTGTTCAAACCGCTGTTAAGACCGCTGTTAAAACCGCTATTCGAACCAGTATTGAACCGCTGTTAAAACCGCTGTTAAAACCGCTGTTAAGACCGCTGTTAAAACCGCTATTCGAACCAGTATTGAACCGCTGTTAAAACCGCTGTTAAGACCGCTGTTAAAACCGCTATTTGAGCCGGTATTTGAACCACTGTTAAAACCGCTGTTAAAACCGCTATTCGAACCAGTATTTGAACCACTGTTAAAACCGCTATTCGAACCAGTATTTGAACCGCTGTTAAAACCGCTATTTAAACCGGTATTTGAACTGGTATTTGAACCGCTGTATAATTGCTATTTAAACCGTTATTATTAATTACGAGGTAGTACATAAGAGTATATATAAGAAAGAGATTATAAAGTCTTCTAAGTTCTTTTGGATTTTGGATTAATATAGTTCTCGTAATAAATAGGAATTATATTCAAGAGCATGATGATAGGGTGTAAGAATAGAGAGGAGTTGATGTAATTTAGAATTAGAAAGGTGGTATAATGAAAAGAGGAAATATATATTAGTACGATGAGGAGTATATTAGTATTACTTTATTTTAAGAAGAAAATAAAGATAGAAGATAGTAGTGTAGTTAAGGAATAAGGTTATATAGTAGGAAATAGGAAATAAAAAAAGAATAGATTAAAGAGTTTTATATAAGAGGAGGTTTTTATATAAATAGATTTATATAAAGTAACGTACTTGATAAGCGAGCTGCCCAGACAAGCGAGCTGCCCACCTAACCATGATCACATTATAAATCTGTCTAAGGAGCAACATTAAAAACATAAAATCAATTGAAACTACTCTGAATCCTATTCCTCAGATATTTCTTCATTAAACTGACATGTTCGCGCATTATGGCCAGTGTTTCCGCAGACGCCACATCGCCGTCGACCTGTTTCTGTCCTCGGCCGACGACCACTACTCTGGCGCGTTTCCTCCTCAATCTGGGCCGTAGCCTC
>NW_026851504.1:0-12541 GCF_030913505.1 Colletotrichum phormii
TGAGGCTGTAAAGTTAAGTTAGTGGAGTTCCGACCGAGGCCACCAAGGAGTCTTTTCTCCTTAAGGATATCTGGGTTACAGGGTTGAGTGTAACCAGCGCAGGAGAGGGGAAGGCGCCCAGGGGCTCATGCAATCTCACTTTCATAGCGTACGGCAACGCTCTCTTGGGTACATTCAGGGTTTGAGCTTGGCTGGGCTGTAGTAAGTCAGGAGCCTCCTGGGGCATCTTGGCTTTCTATCCTCGAGCAGCCTGCCTCCTCCCCCCGTCAACCAACTCGAGAAAAGCCCCCGGGGCTTCTTCACTTTCCATCCTCGAGCGGCTTTAGAAAAGCCCCCGGGGGCTTCTTCATTTTCCATCCTGGAGCAACTTCAGAGCGACTCGAGAAAAGCCCCCGGGGGCTTCTTCGCTTTCCATCCTCGAGCGGCTTTAGAAAAGCCCCCGGGGGCTTCTTTATTTTCCATCCTGGAGCAACTTCAGAGCGACTCGAGAAAAGCCCCTAGGGGCTTCTTCATTTTCCATCCTACAGTAACTCGAGACCGACTTTAGAAAAGCCCCTGGGGGCTTCTTCGCTTTCCATCCTCGACATTCAGAGCGACTCGAGAAAAGCCCCCGGGGCTTCTTCACTTTCCATCCTCGAGCGGCTTTAGAAAAGCCCCCGGGGGCTTCTTCATTTTCCATCCTGGAGCAACTTCAGAGCGACTCGAGAAAAGCCCCAGGGGCTTCTTCGCTTTCCATCCTCGAGAGGCTTTAGAAAAGCCCCCGGGGCTTCTTCATTTTCCATCCTGGAGCACTTCAGAGCGACTCGAGAAAAGCCCCCCAGGGGCTTCTTCGCTTTCCATCCTCGAGCGGCTTTAGAAAAGCCCCGGGGCTTTTCTTTTCCATCCTAGCAACTTTCAGGATGAAAAGCCCCCAGGGGTTTTCTAAAGCTCGAGTTACTGTAGGATGGAAAGAAGAAGCCCCTAGGGGCTTTTCTCGAGTCGCTCTGAAGTTGCTCCAGGATGGAAAATGAAGAAGCCCCCGGGGCTTTTCTAAAGCCGCTCGAGGATGGAAAGAAGAAGCCCCTGGGGGCTTTTCTCGAGTCGCTCTGAAGTTGCTCCAGGATGGAAAATGAAGAAGCCCCCGGGGGCTTTTCTAAAGCCTCTCGAGGATGGAAAGTGAAGAAGCCCCGGGGCTTTTCTCGAGTCGCTCTGAAGTTGCTCCAGGATGGAAAATGAGAAGCCCCCGGGGCTTTTCTAAGCCGCTCGAGGATGGAAAGTGAAGAAGCCCCGGGGCTTTTCTCGAGTCGCTCTGAAGTTGCTCGAGGATGGAAAAGAAGAAGCCCCGGGGCTTTTCTAAAGTCGGTCTCGAGTTACTGTAGGATGGAAAATGAAGAAGCCCCTAGGGGCTTTTCTCGAGTCGCTCTGAAGTTGCTCCAGGATGGAAAATAAAGAAGCCCCGGGGGCTTTTCTTAAAGCCGCTCGAGGATGGAAAGCGAAAGAAGCCCCCGGGGGCTTTTCTCGATCGCTTCTGAAGTTGCTCCAGGATGGAAAATGAAGAAGCCCCCGGGGGCTTTTCTAAAGCCGCTCGAGGATGGAAAGTGAAGAAGCCCCCGGGGGCTTTTCTCGAGTTGGTTGACGGGGGGAGGGAGGCAGGCTGCTCGAGGATAGAAAGCCAAGATGCCCCAGGAGGCTCCTGACTTACTACAGCCCAGCCAAGCTCAAACCCTGAATGTACCCAAGAGAGCGTTGCCGTACGCTATGAAAGTGAGATTGCATGAGCCCCTGGGCGCCTTCCCCTCTCCTGCGCTGGTTACACTCAACCTGTAACCCAGATATCCTTAAGGAGAAAGACTCCTTGGTGGCCTCGGTCGGAACTCCACTAACTTAACTTTACAGCCTCATAATAAAGAGATATTATACGGCCTATAACCTGTATATTCGAACGTATACCCGAGGGCAAATCTAGATATACGGTTAGCCTAGCCGGAAAGTTTCCTATATAGATCTTTGGAGAATTGTAGCAGCATTCTCGCCATAGCTCTGATAACCTCAAATAGAGGACGCCTACTAGCTGGAATAGAGTGGTATTAGTGTGAAGAGTACTAGTAGCACTAGAATAGTTGGTAGGTAATCCGAGTGACAGTGGTGGGTGGCGGCGGTGTCTCCGTCAGTTACCGGCAGACGGTTCCCAGTAGCCACCTATATCGTCACTCACCGAGGAGGGCAGGGCCTAGCACGACAGTTCTACGTAAAGAGAGGAATTCGGGTTCTATTTCCTTAAGATAAGGTTGAGAAATAAGAACAGTAGGCGGAATGGCCGTCCATGCTAGTAACGGAATCAAGGGATACTGGAATGTGCTAGTGAGTTAAGGGATAAGCAGTAAGGATAAGGTCGGAAATAGAAAATGCAGATCGCCGATGACGATGGGGCTTGGCTAGCCGCGCGATCCCCTCTTGGGCCGGGGCTAAAGAATCAGGGTATTGCCGCTGTCTATGTCGTAGATAGTACCTTTTGTTTTATACTATTAACGGCCATGTTTAGAAGCCGAGGCTCCTAACTGCGGCGCCTCCCGCGCCGGCTAGAAGTGCTTCCGCCCATGCTACGTCAGGGAGGTACTATCCACCTGATACTTTAGTAAACGAGGCCAGGCGGTATAGCGACGGTATATATGGTGTCGTAGTATTGACAACAACATCGCCGGAACCGGCAGGTACGGAACAGAAGTGCAAGGGTCCTTCAGCACAAAGGAACCTCTATTGCTGCAAATAGGGCTTGGAGCTCCTGGGTAGCCTTTGGAGATCC
Source organism: Colletotrichum phormii (assembly GCF_030913505.1). Classification (NCBI taxonomy): domain Eukaryota; kingdom Fungi; phylum Ascomycota; class Sordariomycetes; order Glomerellales; family Glomerellaceae; genus Colletotrichum; species Colletotrichum phormii. The sequence goes on from NW_026851504.1 coordinate 2,783, forward strand.
GAGAGATAGTAGGTAATCAGGCAGCTTTGTGAAATATCGTGCGAGATAATAAGAGAGGAAGCGTCTCCCTAAACGCGTATGCTGAACAGGAGCGGGCTGGGGCCGCGGCTTTAAATAGCCAATCTATAGACCACGGGTCTCGTTGCCCAGCCTCCGCGTTCGAAAGTGAGGCTAGACCTATGTCTTTCTTCTTTAGGGAAAGGTCGTACTACATTAGGTATGTAGGGGCAGTCCTTGAGGAAGACGGAAATAAAGGAAAGCTCAGAGGTACGTACTGGGGACACTCGTAGGCCGTGTTATTATGTAAGCAGGGCTGCTTAGGTAACCAGAATCGGCCTGTCATCACGAACGTAGTCCAGCATCACGACCAACGCCGTGATAATCGACTAGATATAAGCGACACGTAGTATAGACATACCGGCCCAGGTAGGTAGAGTAGATGTATACTTTATATACATATACGGAATGGTTTTATTCTATACCATCGCCAATATACCTTAAGAAGAGGGCAGCATGATTTGTTTCCGGTATAATTATGTCGTTTCCTTATTACTTCTACTAAACCTTAGAAGAACAGGAGATTCTCGCTTACCTGACCCCATTTATACGACCAAGTCTTGCTCCCTCCGCTGGCCGTAGACCTCAGATGCCGAACATGGCTTAGTACTCGGAAACTCAACCAAGGAGGAATATACACTCATTCAATTATCCTCCATATTGACTGCCTCATACACACTCTTGTGATACCATAGTCATATACTACTTCGTTATCGGGAAACGATTCCGTAATCAAGATACTCGCCATACGGTTGTATTATCTATCCTATCTCACCTACTGCGCGGATAGCAAAGTGGACTGCTTAATCTCTTTCACCTATCGAACCCCTCATTCGTCCACCGTAGCCCGCGGCGTCTCTACCTCAATCGCTCCATGTGCATCAGCAGCCGCCGGATACTCCACCACGTGATCCACCACGTGCCCAGATTGCTGCACTGCTTTCCTTTTCCATCTTTCCTTCCCTCCAAAGTCATACCACCAATTTATCTCCCTATATTATGATCTATGATAACATATGAGTACCTCGAGGGTACTACTAGCCTATTACGCTTCTTTATTATGGTATCCTTTCTCCGGGACGCGTCGCGCCTCTAGCCCGGAGCCTCGGCTCCTTTCCCGGCCCAAGCAGGCAGAGTATCGGGCAGACGTACGATGGTCAAGATCAAGGTGTTTATAGCCACTATAGCCTGAGACGGATCCAGCCGAGAGAGAGGCGGGACAGGCGACCTTATCCTGGCGCACTAAGGAACTCCGTACTACTATAGTAACTATTACGAGGTGCTATCCGGGGGCATTGAGACTCTTAGAGTCGATTCATCGTAAATAACCTGTACCATACGGGAGCTTCAGGCCAAGGTAAGTAAGCTTCATATTATGCTTAGCTACCATACCATCGTGACGTCGGGCTCCCGATAAGAAAGCAAAGCAGGCGTGAGAAGCTGCCCTCCGTCGCTTGAGCAGGAAAAAGCAGACGTTAGAACTCCCCCTTAGCGTACTAGCTCAGTCAGAAGTAAGCCGTCCGTACGTTCGTATGCCTAGACGATTGGTTATGGCGAGGAAATGCCCTCGGAAGCCCCCGGGGGCTTGCGGCGGCACCCTCACACGTCCTAAAAGTGGCACTGGGCAGCCTCATGCCGCCACACCGGGTCGATCTCTATCCTTTCGGGGAGCAGGAGGGCTTGCCTTCGCGGCGGCGGGATGTGCACCACGGCCGCCTTTTGCTCCTACACCAAAGCAAGTGGTGTCCGCCATTGACAGCGGACGAGTGCGGTCCGCCGTGCATTCCACCGCAGTCATGACTTAGACCCATTGCACCACTGCGGCAGGGAGATGCTGGTGGTTCCGCGTAACGTCAACATGAGCGGGAATGCTGGCATCGAGTGAGTAATCCCGATGACCAGTCGTAAAAGGGAAGGATATGCAAGGGAGGCACGCCTGGGATGGGCAGCGCGGCCTGCGCCTTGGGAGCGAGCGACGGCGACACGGCGTCCGAGACACGACAATTGCTCTTCGACAGACAACGCCAGGGAGCATGGAGGGGCAACGATGAGGCAGCCCACGGGTCGTTTCCCGGACTGGCGCCGCGACCCAGTCATCAAAACCCTTCGTATCTCCTTCCTATCCCCGCGTCCTTCTCGCTCTATCGATCGCACGGCGATAATAATAACGAAGAGGAAGTACAGGACTCTCCCGCCCCGCCTATAATAGCGCAGCGGACGGTATAAAGTATAAAAGAAGCGGCGACGAGGTTATAGCAGGCGATCCGGCGCCAAAACGCCGCGTCTAGGACCAGGGCTTCCGAGAAAGCGAGTCTGTCCGGGAGCGCGCCAAACCTTACCTATTGGCGGTGGGTAGGCTATACGTCGACGTACTAAAGACGACATGGAGCACGGGCAGGAACCGTCGCATCGAGCCGGCCCACGTGCGGGAGCTCACGGAGGTCTTTATAAAGGGCGGCCTTAAACGCGGGGCTCCCGAGAACCGGCTCTTCGTCCTCTATAGCGCGGACGAGGTCCGGCGGATCCGCGGGTAAGAGCCCCCCGATAATAACGAGAACGACGACGATAGCGACGACGTAAAAGAGGAGGCCGCGTTCCTACAGTAGGCCGCCGTAAACGGGACGATAGTAGAGGTAATAGCCGGCCAACACCGGCTGTGCGCCCTCCGGGCCTATATCCGGGCGACGGGCACGCCGGCATCGGACGGCTGGTGGACGTACGAGCTATACAATAGAGGTAAGTCGCCCCCGCCGTCCGTGAATGGGTAGGGCCGCGGGAGAGAGGCGCTAAGGAGCCGGGATAGATCGATTACCTACGGACCTGAATATCAAGCTACGCATTAACCATAGGGACCCGGGCCTACCCGATAACCACGGCCAGATCTAGACATAGCTCGTCTTAGTCGCCTCGGCCGCGGCCGAACCCGCCGCGGAGAACTAGGTAACCGTCGACTATAAGCTCGTAGAGGCCCTGCGCCTGGGCGGCGAGAAGAGCTTCCCGACGCGGAGGCTCGTAACGCTATAGAACCACGAGCGGTAGCGGAGAATAACGACGCGCTGGTGCCAGACCCGGCTGGGCCTGGAGACGTTCAATATCTCGACGTTCGAGTGGATGGCCAGCCTCCGCGTCGACGAATACTGGTTCTCGACGATGGAGTCCGCGCTGGCCACGCTCGCCGCCCTGCCCCTCGACGAGACGCAGGAAGTGGGACTGGACGACTGGAACCGGCTGGCCGCGGCGGGAGAATTGTCCCCCCCAGCAGCCGAGCGGGACGCCGCCGAAGCCGTCTTCTTCACCGGCGGCGACCTCGGGCGTCGCACGGCGGGCCTGCTCTCGACCCTCGACGACGACGCGTACAGGAGGGTCTGCCGGGCCGTGCTGGACTCGCACGACCTCACGTTCGTCGACCTGAGGCGCCTTCTCCGGGCCAGGAAACCGGAGGCAGAGGCCGCCGTCCGGGCGCTGCACCACGTCGTCGCCTGGATCTATCCTGGCAGCGCGGCGGAGCTCGATAGGGTGAACCTAAAGTTGAAGAACAAGCCGCAGCTTATCGACCACCTACGCACCGCGCTCGATAGCCTCGGCTCTTCTAGGGGGGGCGCGTACACGTATGCTAGAGACGCGGCGTCACAGCTCTAACGACGCGTCCTAGATATTGCACGATATAGCGCCGAGGCTTTCCTGACGCCGGACGGACGGGCGCTCCTCGCCAGCAGTATTATGCTCGTCGACGAGCCGGCGTACGGGAGACGCTTTGGCTACGTCTCTTGGGCGCGATTACTCCGTACCGTCCGGCGTATTACCGACCCGGAGTATACGACCTACGTCCTCCGGCCCGATTGGGACACGGCTAACGCTAGCGACGACCGCGGCCGCGCGCGTATGCTCACGCTCGTGTCCGCCTTCTGCAGTGATCTGTTCCGTCTGGGCGACCGGCCCGTCACCTCGAACGACGCCGCACTCCTTGCACTACAGCGAAGAGTCCAGCAGGCCCTCGCGTCGTCCGCCGGGGAGCTGCCAGGTCTCCCGCTCCTCGGACCAGCCGAGCCTGAGGCCAGGGAAGGGAGGGAGCGTAGGGAGTCGGAACTCGAGCGGGAGGGGGGGGCGTTCGACGGGGACGGGCCACACCGGGCGCACCGACGAATACGACGACGATGCTGGAGCCGGCGAGCAGGGCACACGCGGGCGTGTTCGAGGGTCCGAGAAGCAACGCCCCCTCCGCCGGCCGCCTCCGCCATCGGCCCAAAAGCCAAGGGAAGTCCGGAGTGGCGACTACGGGAAGACACCCTCTATCAGCGGCGGGGGCCGAGAGACGCAGGCACATGACGACGACGACGACGCCGCCGCCGACGGCCATACCCCGCCCTCGAGCTCCCCAGCGTCCCGGCGACCGTCGCGCGATGGGCAAAGGCGAGTGGGGGCCACGTCGCCGACGCCGGGTCCCCCGCGGACGCCGAGCGCCTCTACCAACAAGCCAGGCCACAGTGGAAGACAGGACCTAGAGCGAGGAGGTTGTAGCTGGTCCGCAGCCATGGACGGAAGTCGAAGACGGATGGACGGGCCCAGGAATGCCAGAAGATCATCATCATACCACTAAGTTCATCTAATAGCATATTTAATACGTAGCGCCGTAGGGCCCATTCCGAACATCATGATCGTGTCTTGCCGTCTAATTTCATATATTCTTTCTACTACCTTTATTATTATAGTACTATATACGAATAATATATCGGGTCCGGGGCTAGGATGGTCTAGCCTAAAGAGACGGCGGATACGATATGTTATATTATATATGCTATTACCCCCGCGAAGCCCCCGGGGGCTTTTCTTCTCTCTATCCCCGTTAAGTAGACTTATCTCGTAGCTCCCGACGCCCCATGCCCGCGTCCTTCTTTCGCCCATCCTTCCCTCCCCACCCCCATTCCGTTGCCCACAATAACAACAATAAGGCAGAAGCGGCACAGATCTAGCTGCAGAGGCGTCTGCACATATCCCCAATACCCTCTTACATACGCTCCGAGTCGCCCCCCTCACCCTATAAATCGGTGATAGGCGCGTTCTGTATATAAATAGGCAGGGAACCCCCCCTCTCCTGTCCCGTCCGACGCCCGATATCGACTAGCCACCGGAACGTAACTACTTCAGACTATATAGTAGTAGCACAGTACGATGTCCGCCAGTTCGTCTCACGACGTCGAGGATATGCTATGGATGGATATCGAGGCAGGCGAAGAGGAGGAGGAAGAGGAGGAAGAGGATTCAGGAGGGCAACGAGGAGAGTATGAGGAGACCCGGCGGCATATCACAGAGGTGGGCGGTTGATCACTCCACGGGTCACACCGCCTCACGGTAAATAAGCAAGACCCGACGAGTGAGGAGGACGGGGGGCTAACCGACGTGGCAGCCGCCCGATTCATCGAGAGAGCCCTCGCAGAGGACTTTGAGCCCGCGGACGCGCTCAAGATGATCCAAGAGAAGCACACCGTCGACTTCGGGTCGGCCCGCGCGGGGGGCACCCAGGCGAGGCCGTCGGACCGCTTCTACCCGTCCTTCTACCTCGACTTCTTCAGCGTGGTCGGCAGACCGGGCCGACCGATCTCGAGGCCCGACGGTCCCATCTTCGATAACATCACCGTATCCTTCCAGCGGTGGTCGGCGCCGTACGGCGCAAAGCACGTCCAGGATCCCCTTCGACATAACAGGCCGGACGTTCAAAATCGCGCAGGCGGCCACGCGCAAGATCTGGTTCATCGTCATGCACCCGGTAACGGGGGAGGTATCGGAGCTACCGTCATCGGCCGCCGACGCGCGAAGGCGCCGGGAGCAGGCCGGCGAACGGAGCGGCATGCCGGTGCCGCTGGCGTACGAGCTAGCATCGTACATCACCGATATCTTCCAACTACCCGCGCTGCTAGGCGAGGGCATCGAGCGCTCGTGACGGCCGGGCGGTCGGGAGACCCTAACGGATTAGCTCTACGCGGTAGATGGCGTTCTAAGAAGCATTTATAGCGGGCTAGGCGGCCTAGTCGCGCGCGCCGCGGGGTAGCGAGTCGTTCTAGGCGAAGCACGAGCCGGCCTTTTATATTTATAATTATAGTGCTAATATCGAGATCGAGGTAAGCGACGAGCTTTATAACCTGCCGCGCGAGAGGTACTATTTTATAAAGGAGATAGACGATAATAAGACGAAGCGGGGGGGGGATAAGGAGGAAGGGGAGCGGGACGACGACCTAATAGGGAGACGCTCTACTAGGAGTTATCCATAGGGGATCGGCCGACCGTACGGGGAGAGGCGGAGCGGTAAGAGGCCGGTATACGGACGGCGCGGAGGACACCCGCTACGAGCGGATCCTGCGCAAGTACAACGGCCTAAGGAAGCTAGTATCCGAGCTCGAGACCCGGTTCCATCTACAGAACATTACGGCCGTCTTATACGCGCTCGCCGTCTATATTAACAGCGATAGGGCGACGGGCGGCGCGCCGACTTATCGGAGACACGGTGCCTATTAGCCGACAGGAAATACTCGGGAGGGAGTTCGCGAGCGCGCAGGACTTCACCTTCTATCCACAGGCCTTCTACCCAGTATACGGCAACGTATCCTCCTACTACCCGCCTATTCCTTAACTCGCTCTTCGCCGTTATAAAGGGCAATATGAGCGACCGGAACGAGGGCGCGGACGTCCTCTCCTTCGGCTACTTCCAGGGGTACTCCAACATCAAGCGCAGCATCCGCCACAGCCCCACGACCTGCTGGCTACTAAGGGATACGCGACGGCGGCCATGACCGTGCCGGCGTCGGACGCCGGGGCCACGGCGGCGGCGCGGGAGAAGCGCGAGCGGTTACTGCGCATTCTCCGCGGACCCGACGAGGCCAAGCCGTTCGCGAGGGAGCGGCGGCAGATGGACGTCGCTATCGAGGCCGAGGAGGTAGCATTCCGCCTCGAGCAGGTGGTCTCGTTGGACGTCCGACGCATAACGGCGGGAGAGCGGACGTTCAAGACCGTGATACGCCCCATCTTCCAGATGATACGCTTCTTCCTAGTCGAGCAGGAGTCCTTCGTGCACATCTTCCGGTCGATGCCGCTCGAGGTCTTCCCGCGGATCATGTGCGCCTACGCACGGCTCTTCAAGCTGGGCCTCGACGAGATGCACCGCCAGTTCGTCCTCGGCGGCGAGCAGGGGCTCGACCTGGCGCGGTCCGAGGCGGTCGCCGTCATAGACCGGCTAGGCGGGTTCATGTTCTCGGGCCACCCGCGGCACCTCGCCGGATCGGTCTGCGGCCGCTCGGCACCTTCGCCAGCCTCTGGGCCGGTGGCTGGCCCTTCCTCGACCCGGCCGTCGTGGACCTCGGCGGGTCGGGCTCGGGCGGGGCCGTCATCAACATGGCGCGGTGGCCCCACTGCGCGAAGACGGGCCGGCCCGTGCTGCTCCACGTGCGGGAGCTGCGCCACCATTACGGCGCCCGGGTGGCGTCGTCCCGCGAGAGCGCCGTCTGGTTCGCGCAGCTGGGCAACGCCGCGTTCACGAGCAAGACGGCCGTCGCTGCCTTTGCCGAGGAGCTCGTCCGCGAGCTGTGGGTGCCGCAAACCAAGGCCTTCATGGTGCAGCAGCTCAGGCGCCGCCTTCACGAGGGCGCGGCGGCAGAACCGGCGACGCGGGCGTGCCCATCACGATGGAATCCGTCGCGGCGTGCGAGCAGGCCCTGACGGACTGGGACGCAGCCGGTGACGCATTCACCTGGAAGGCTCTCCAGCGGCTCTGTCGCGGCCTGAGGCCCGGCGGCGAGCGCGCGGCCATCTCGGTCTCGGCCCAGCGCGCGCAGCAGGACTTTATATCGGAGCTATTACGGGTCGTTAGCGGCGACGCCGGTAGAGATTCGTTCGCGGCTAAGAACGCAACGTAGCCGTCGACGCTACACTTCGCTATCGCTAACGGTCGCGTCCCCGGGCAGTAGCGTTAATACGGCGACGTAGGAGGCCGTCTTCACGGGCTACTTTCTCGTCGCCGGTATCGAGTAGGTACCGGGTCCGGTCCGCGGCCGGCTTACCTTGAGAAGTATTATATAGCTCGGGGGTAAGGCCGGTACTACCTCGGCCCCGACTAGCGCACCCGGATCGCTATAGCGGGCGGCGTAGGAGGCAGAGATCAAGCACGAGAAGATATTAAGAGACCGGGCCGAGCGTCGGGAGCGCCATCTACGCATCGACTTCGGCTGTCCGGTACCCTTTACCAACATTCCCGGACTCGTACTATCCGGCTTTAGTCAGGCGAAATCCATCTTCTTAAAGGGAGACGCAAGTGCTCGACCACTACTAGCTCGCTATAAACTGCCTCGCTAATAATATCGACGATACGTTCTACATTTGATGCTCATGATTGTCCTGACCGTCTGCTCCTCATCCGAGACGCCCGAGGTCGCGCCCGGCGCCCGGACCTTAGCGCGGCCCCGAAGCGGAAGAGCCCGGCGCAGCTTGCCCTCGTCATGGTCACGCGTATAATAGTTCCTTACCCGGCGTCCTTCCCGTGGGCAAAGAGCGCGAGCGGCACGGCGTACGATATCGCCGAAATGACAAAGAAAATCGGTACGTGCAACAAGCCTTCGATCCGGTGTTCAAGACTAATACGGCGCTAGAGCACAAGGGTTGCAGTAACCGCATGCTCCGAGAACTGGGCTGGGTAACGTCTAAGAGCTACGGGACAGCCCGCGAAACACGGACTTATAGCTCCGTCACGAGACGAACTCCTCGTTCTCTTCCGAGAGCTGCGCGCTGCTATAAAACGGCCGGACGACTTCATCAGCATGGTCTTCCATAGCCAGGACAAGATTTGGGTAGATCGTTGTACTAGTATTATCCACGGGTGAGGCCAGGTAAAGAACTACATCGAGGAACCTTCCTCTGCCGCTCAGATTAGTTAGCTATAGAACATAGTAATAATTCTAATTATCTATAACAGAGTTTCGTTATTATTACTCCTTTGATCAATAAGGTGCTGCCTACCGCTTAGGGTCAGCGTCTTCCTACGCCTAACAATCATTGTTTACGTCGACAGCCTGCCGACGATTAAATTTGTATGGGAGAAATTTCGGCGCTAGCAGGTCATGGGGGTTGCGACGATTGGGATCAACGTCTGCCGACGATTAGCGGTCTGGGCGCTACACGTGTCGCGGTGAGTTCAAAACAGGTAAGCTTGTCAAAGGATCAACTACGAGCCGATTGATGTCAACAGTAATACGTTTATATGTAAGTACGGTCGCTTTGAAGCTAGTCTGCTTTTCGGTCGGTTTTTTGATGGTCGTTGAAAGATAGGGTATGTAAGTACGGACCATCTCGTCATATGCGAGCGGGCGGCCTACCTAGACAATATGGTTGCTATTATCTCTGCTACTACGTAGTAAAGATAGCTAACCCTACGATTACTACCTCCCTCTAGCGGCCCTTAACGGAGAAGATGATATAAATAGGGCTTTAGTAGGATCTAGTTTTCATCCGGTATGTATTCAGTTACGAATATGCATAATATAATAAAGGGACATGGAAAGCGAAGTAAACAAAGTATGAATGAAGTCGATGACATGGAGATGTATTTAAAGTAGAGTCAGTGCGAGATGCAAGGGCTCGGGAAGAAAGGTCCAGGTAAAACCCAGACACAAAATGCCGTGCTATTGGGATGCTGGCTGACAGGTTGATGGCGAAGAGGAT
>NW_026851505.1:0-9133 GCF_030913505.1 Colletotrichum phormii
CACTCAAGGGCTACGCCTTGTGGCAGGATTCATGGGCCAACAGGATCGACTGTGTCCTTGGTGACCTGTCCAAGCCCCGTCTCGGTCTGGACGACGCTAGCTGGAAGCAAGTTGCCGAGACTGCGAACGTCATTGTTCACAACGCGGCGTACGTGCATTGGATTGCGCGCTACGAGCAGATGATGCGCAGCAACGTCTTGTCTACCATTGACGCGATGAAGCTTTGCAATGAGGGCAAGCCCAAGATTTTGTCCTTTGTGTCTTCGACCTCGACGCTGGACACCGAGCACTACGTCAACCTTTCTGACAAGGAGACGGCCACCGGTCGTGGAGCCGTCCTCGAGGAAGACGACTTGCAAGGCAGCCGCCTTGGCCTTGGTACTGGTTATGGCCAGACCAAATGGGTATGTTCACCTGACATGACACAATCTGTGGCATCAAGCTAACCGTCCGGCAGGTCTCGGAACAGCTCGTTCGCGAAGCTGGTAAGCGCGGCCTGCGCGGCGCCGTCATCCGCCCCGGATACATCCTCGGCAGCCGCCACGGTGGTGTCTCCAACACGGATGACTTCCTCATCAGACTGTGCAAGGGCTGTGTCCAGCTCAAGGCCCGCCCGCGCATCGTCAACTCGGTCAACGCTGTCCCCGTAGACCATGTCGCCCATGTCGTCATCGCCGCGGCACTCAACCCCCTTCCCGGCGTCAACGTCGTGCACGTGACGGCGCATCCCCGCCTCCGCATGAACGAGTTCCTCTCGACTCTGAGCTACTACGGCTACGACGTCCCCGAGGTCGACTACGAGGAGTGGAAGACGCAGCTGGAGGAGTTTGTGTCTGCCGGCGCCGTCGAGAAGGATCAGGAGCAGAGCGCGCTGATGCCGCTGTTCCACATGGCTACGTCTGACCTGCCGTCCACGACGCGCGCTCCCGAGCTCGACGACAGGAATGCTGTTGCCGTGCTCAAGGCTGATGCCGAGCGCTGGACTGGGGTTGATGATAGTGCGGGTGAGGGTATTACCCGCGAGGATATCGGAAGATACCTGCGTTTCCTGGCCGAGACCAAGTTCATGCCGTTGCCTACGGGTCGTGGACGTGAGCTGCCGCCGATCCCAGCGGGAGTTGCGGAGGCTCAGGCACAGTTTGGTGTCGGCGGTCGCGGTGGCGCGGCATAAAGGGGAACGTAGATAGCTAGCTATTGGAGAGATGCAGCTTGACCAAAATAAAACAAAAGAAGTTCTAGGTGTTTCAATTGCTCATAAGAGGTTCTAGAACTGCGCTGGTGTTTCTGTCATCCCAAAATCGCACGGACGATACACATAGTTCTGGGGTGCAGTCAAAGTTGTATTACACAGTGCAGTTGAGAACCAAGCATACCTTAACTAACTACCAGATTTCAGAGATGAAGCCCTGCTGGTTTTCGCATTGCATCAGGTCTGCCATGCTCCCTTCTCATCAGGCGACTTGGCGCAGAGACGATCGGGATATTGTCTTGGCGGTGCGGATGATTGGTACCTAGGATATAGTGCAGTACCTTATACTGGGACCTGCTTCCAGAAGCCAATGACTCTGCTGCATCGCGAGTATCTCACATCAATCTGGTAGATAAGATGGACAATACGTCTTCACCTCAATAACTGCAACTGAACAGCGAGCACCGGACTACAACTGTCTCTTCTGCCGGATTAGGTTCCTACCCACGCACAAAAAAACAGTTCAAAGGATGTCATCGTGCGTAATAGCGTCGTTGCAGTTGTGGGCTTTGGGGCTTCGGGGCTTGGGACAAACTCCAGTTAGCGCAACGGCGGAGTCAAAGCGCCAATCAGCAGTGGGCGCGCAGATGTCTCGGTGCCATCCGAAGACCCCTAATGCTTGCTTTCCGCCCGTTGTGGGCATCTGGAGAAGGGAACACTTAAAGTTGGATTCGAGTCTCTGTTCAGCTGAAGCTCGACAAGTACCGCTTTCATCGTCTTTGCAGAGAGAACATCTCTTTCACGTGCAACATCATCATCCTTCTTGGAGCGCCATGTACACCGGATGACATGCAATACTCTAGCTTCGGCGAGGAGGTCGGGCTAAAGAGTCATGTGCCGAAAATCCGAGGTTCTGGCCGAGCTGACATTTTAGCGGGGCATTATGACGAATGACAACTGAGTCTCAGCAGAGAAGTGATACCCATTACGCTGCTTCAAAGACATAGGCGACTGTTCGCAATACCAGACAATAAAAGCTCTTCAACTTTGACTTTACGCCACTTTATGTTGTGTCCCAAGAATGCAGAAGGCCGCGGATTAAATCGGCGCTTACGGCGGGCGACGGACCATCCCGAATTGCGTGATTGGCCACGGTGCTGGTGGGGCGCCTTCTTTATCAGATGATCTAATCTGATCGGTCACCTCAGGAAGGCACCAAAAGGTACCTAAAACCTGGAAGGTAGGAAGGAAGGACTTTGTGTGTTGTCACTTTGTCACTTGTTCCTTCCGTCCCGTCCACCTCAGGCTCTGGTCCTCGCCTGCCGTGCTGCCCACCCGCGCCTGCCACGCCTGCATGGCCTGCTGACAGAGCATTCGTTGGTTCCCTGATCATGAGGCCGGGGTTGCCAGCTGTGGGTGGTTGACTGAAATCCTTCCTGTTTGCCTGCCTATCTTCCACATCATGGCCGCTGGGTAGGCCTGCTGCCAAACGTCGCTTCTGCAACATTTCTCATGGACCTCTGCGGCCGGTTTGCCCATCCATCTCGGAATATCTGAGTTCGCAAATGTACGAAGAACCCAAGTAACACCCATCTTTGCCAACTCACCTCCATACTACAGTACGCAAACAACCCCTGCTGACTGACCCTCCCTGAGCAGGCGCTCGATACGGATACACAGCCGAGAAGAATCTTTTCCTCCTATTCCCGCCGATGACTGCGAATGCTACGGTCGCGAGCTCTCATCCATCGTTGAACTCGGTGTGCTGCACAGGGACGTTTCGTCAACGAGACATCACGAAAAAAGGTTGCCCAGACCTCTAGTCCCTTACCTCATCGCTCGCGGCGCGCGTTCCAGAAGTACCGAGACATAAGGTTTTCGCCAAAAAACGAACAACGCAAGGGAGAACAAGAGGAGACAGAGAATGTCGAAACTATGGTCGAAGCGCCGCCCTTCCCCGGGCGGCGAGACCTCGCCGCTCCTCGAGTCCGACCTCACCGTCGGAGCACCGAGCCAAGCCGACACAACCCTCCACCCTCATGATGCGCCCTCGGGCGGTGTCGCACACTCCGATACCGTCGCGAACCAGATCAGCAGTGCCGAGCGCGTCTGGCTCTTTGTCGGGATCTTCCTGGTAGGCTACGCCTACGGCCTCGACAGCCAGGTGCGGGGAACCTACCAGCCCTACGCCACGTCAAGCCTCAACCTACACTCATCCCACTCGACCATCAACGTCCTGCGGAGTGTCATCGCCGTGGCCTCGCAGCCAACTGCGGCCAAGGTTGCCGATATTTACGGCCGCTTCGAGACCATCGCCGCCTCTATTCTCTTCTATGTCGTCGGTACCGCCCTCGAGGCCAGTGCGTCCTCGGTGGAAGTCTTCTGCCTAGGTGCCGTTCTATATCAGATTGGCTGGACGTGCATCGTCCTCCTTCTCGAGGTTCTAGTCGCAGACTTCTCGTCGATGCGATCTCGCGTCTTCTTCAGTTACATCCCCGCCATCCCCTTCGTGTTCAACACCTGGATCAGCGGCAACGTCACCTCGGCCGTCTTGCGAGTCACATCATGGCGCTGGGGCATCGGAATGTGGGCCATCATCCTACCCATCTGCTCCATCCCTCTCCTCACAAGCCTCTACACCTTTGGTCAGCGCTCGCGAAAGGCTGATCGTCATGCCGAGTCGAAGAAGGCAACCATCGACCTCTTTCATCAACTTGATGCCGTCGGCCTCGCTATCCTCATTGCCGCCTTCTCCTTCACACTGGCGCCTCTGACACTGGCGGGAGGAACCGTGAGCCACTGGAAGACCCCTGGAATCATCATCCCGCTCGCCTTTGGGCTGCTTTGCATTCCGGCTTTCGTCTTCTGGGAGCGCCGCTACGCTCAGGTCCCACTCATCCCCTTCCGCCTCCTCAAAGATCGTGGCGTCTGGTCGGCTCTGGCCGTCCGCAGCCTTCTCAACTTTGCTTGGTCGACGCAAGGGAACTACTTATACACCGTGCTCGTCGTGGCCTTCGACTTCCCTATCGAGACGGCGACCCGCATCTTGTCATTCTTCTCCTTCTTTGGCGTTTTCAGCGGTGTCTTGATGGGCGTTGTCATTTACAGGATCCGACGACTCAAGGGCATCATCATTACTGGCGCTTGCATTTTCACGGCTTCCTTTGGCCTTCTCATATTATACCCCGGAGGAGCTTCTTCTGCTTCACAGTCTGGTCTCATTGCTGGCCAAATCATCATGGGCCTGGCTGGCGGCCTGTTCGCGTACCCGACGCAGGCCTCGATCCAAGCGTCGTCGGATCGAGAGCATGTTGCCGTCGTTACGAGTCTTTACCTGGCCATCTTCAACGTCGGCAGCGCCCTCGGAAACTGTCTGTCGGGGGCTATGTGGACCCAGCTTCTCTACCCATCTCTGGAGTCCAACCTCGCGTTCCAGCCAAATAAGACGCTGCCGGCGCTGATCTACAACTCGCCGTTCTCCACGATCGAAGACTACCCTGTCGGCGGAGAGATCAGAGACGCAATCATTGACAGTTATCGTGGTGTACAGAGGCTTTTGTGCATTGCTGGACTGTGTATCTGCGTGCCCATGGTTGGCTTTGCTTTCGCGTTGAGGAACCCGAAGCTGTCGGAGGAGCGGGTCCAGCCAGAGGCTTCGGCCGAGTCGGACTGATCGATCGGACGATATGGGAGAAGAGTTGTTGTCTGCCGACGCGGACACCTTTTGAAATTGATCCCAATCAATGGGTTACGATACATAAGGTATCAAATTTGTTGCGGCACAAAGAACCAATAGAGCAAGCGTTGGATTTCTTCATTAGATTACTTTTCTATTTACCATTACATACAGCGTAGCTTGCCAACGTTATAAAAAGTCTATTTTAAGCCCGGCTCGAATTTATCTTAGTTATATATAAATCTTAATTTTAAATATATCCTTTAATCTTTGAAATCGCTCTAAATTATTTTAATTTAAAATAACTAGTTATTTAGTGTTACTCCCGCCGCAACTTGTCACTGTGGGCGCGTAGCTATATATGCAGAACAAGGGACAATGATGCCGGAGTCATCATTATCGAAGCTTTTGCTTTGTGCCACAGTTGGTTGCCTTGTCCTGCTCGTAACAGTGAGGTATGTTTGTAGAAGTTGAGGCTGCGGAACTGGTATGTTACGGCCAGCTAGTCGTAGGGGTAGTTTGCAGAAGTTGAGGCTGCGGAACTGGTAACAGTAATCGTAGTCGGGGATAGCTTCAGGGAAGCTATGTCTGTCAATCGTAAGGGTAGGGAAGGCTTCGGTGATCAATCGTAGTCTTGTCAAGGTAGTAGCTGAAAGCGGATGTTAATCCTGATACGAAGTTAATTGCTGAAGAAGCTATGGAAAGTCTGTCCTAGAGCCCAGCTCGAGTCCATCCTTATATACAAGTCCGATCCTAACTGAACAGTGCTGAACAGTCCACTTTGTCTGGATATGTTGGATATGCCGAATATCCAACATATCCTTGACTCGGTTGGATATGATGATGATGATGATGATGATGATGTATTTAACGTCTGGTAACAAAAGGACGTGCCGGGCGCAATGCCGACATGGTCTATACTAATCTAAACTATATTACAGGCTACCGTCTTCACCTAACGTTCCTATTCAATGACTCGGGCAAATTTCGGAAAAGAAATTAGTCTCCTCTATCCATTCGCATAAAAAAGAGGCTCCCTTAGCAGAACCTAACAAGAAATCAATACTTACTTTGGCCATACGTTGGCGGAGGTAGCGCGGTGTAGCCTTACGTCCACGCTTGCAGAAGTAGAAATGGACTAGTATCTTAGGTTTCCCACAGCTGCAGTTAAGCAACGCATCTTGATGAGCGAATCTCTCGTGGTATGCTACAAAGTCTCCATAATGGGATCTTGCTGCGTATAGCCTTCCTAGTAAGTGCCGAGGGAGGCGGAGTTCGGGCGGCTTGGGGTGAAGAATTATCTCGAGGTCGGCATATTGCCGAGGGCATTAGGACAGCCATTTTCTGGCAAAGGCTTGGAAGGCAGCTACTTTAGCTTGCCTTTCTAGGTGCGCTAATGAGGGCTGTGGTTGTGATTTTGGGATTAGTTTACAGGCTTCCTTGGCTAGAGCATCCGCTTCTTCATTTCCTAGTACTCCCGTGTGCCCAGGGCACCACCAAACATAAACCCTGCCGGGGGTTGTCCAGCTCTCTCTTTGTCTCCGAGTCCAGGAGGAAGAGAGCCTATTGAAGGCCCTAAATCTAGCCTGGCTGCTTCCTGTGCTCTTGGAGTATAGTCTAGCCGCGACTGCGAGGTTGTTAAGGCAGATGTGGACGTTATCTACCATACGAGCCGTAGGAGCCCGGGTGGCTTCCATCAGGCCGTGATACGCAGCATATACCTCCGCGTCATACACCTCAGTTTGGGACCCGAGTGGTTCGGATCCGCGGAAGATCTGCCGTATAGCTTGGTACCCTACCCAGCCTGCTCCGGCGGAGGTGCTGCTGCCGTCCGACATCTAGGACCTGTCAGTATAGACAACAATGTCCCGCTTAGAGAAAGTTGCCATCCTGCCTGCAAAGGAGAGGGCCTGTTCTTCTTTGGTTTTATTAGGTTCGTAGCCGACCCTGGCGAGGGCTATCTGCCAGTCCGCTAGTTGCTCCCAAGGGGGGAGTTCTAACGGATCGATGTATTCGGTATTTTTGCTTACGAGGCTTGCCATTCGTCGTAGCCGTGAGTCTGGTCCTGATTTGTCCCTGAGTCTCGTCCGGAGAGGGTATCGCTCGTCCAGACGATAGATTCTGGTGGACGCTGTATAGAGCTTCGCGTCCAGTATCACCTCTGCTAGGGGTAAAGCCGCCTCGCACTATAGGATCGGTATAGGCATAGTTCTATATACGGGGACCATCGCTCTAATAGCTGTAGTTTACGTCGCGTCTAGTTAGTATAGCAGACTACCAACCCCGTTTAAAATAGTACGTCCATTCTTTATCCGGCTCTTACCGGGCCACTATACTTTAGATATATAGTACTAAGTAGGTAATATATAAGAGGTGATCGCTCGACGAAATAAGTACGTAGGCGCGCCCCAGATAGTATTCCTTAATCCCCGTAATCCATTAACTACTTAGTATGTTTTTGTAGAGAGGTTTCTTACGTAACTCTTAAATATAAGTTTACGGTCAAAGTGAATACCGAGCCAGCATAAAGAAGAGCCTTTTTTAATAGCCTAAACTATATAATACCTCCATCCGGCAAACCTACTATAATTGATGGGTTTCCGTCTTTTCGTCTCTTAGTAAAGTAGATTAGTTCGGACTTATCGAGGTCAAAAGTATTCCTTCCGTCGCGCCCCATCCTAAGGTTTCTTTCCATTCCTTAGTTAGGATATCAAGTTATTCTCTAGTAATATTAAGCTTACCAAGATAGCGACGTCATCGGCGTAGCCAAAACGAAATCGCTTCCTTCCTAGGCGAGCT
Source organism: Colletotrichum phormii (assembly GCF_030913505.1). Classification (NCBI taxonomy): domain Eukaryota; kingdom Fungi; phylum Ascomycota; class Sordariomycetes; order Glomerellales; family Glomerellaceae; genus Colletotrichum; species Colletotrichum phormii. The sequence goes on from NW_026851505.1 coordinate 7,665, forward strand.
ATACCTAGCTTAAAAAGAGGTTCAATATAGAGCATAAATAGAATAGGAGACACGGGTGAGCCTTATGGTAGTCCGCATTCGAGACCGAAGACGTCTCCTACCTCCCCATCAAGCCTTATTCTTACTCTCCTTCCGGTAATAAAACTTAAGACCTAGCGTACGAGGTTCTCCGGCCATCCTTGTTCGTAGAGGCATCGGACCAGTCGTCCTGGGAGTACGGCGTCGAAAGCCCCTTTTATATCGAGCATAAGCATAGAGATAACCAGGCCTCTTTGCCAGGCGCACTCGATGTCGTGGATGGCCGCTGCGATGAGGTCGCTGTAAGAGCGAAGAGTGAGTGCTCTAAACTGTTAATCGTGTAGAACACGATGTTTAACTACGATCTAGGCAAGTCGTCTAGCGATGAGTCTCTCCAAGCCTTTTCCGAGGACGGCAAGAGCGCAATTGGCCTATAGGAGCGCGGGAGTTCTTGTCTTTTTTCCCGGTTTTGCTAGGATCACGAGAGTTGCTTCTTTAAAACAAGTAGGATGCAACCCTCGCGTATACACCCGCTATAAAGTAAGAGGACAATATCCTCGATAACTGGCCATACTATTTTTAAAGCAGTCGTAGTAATTCCGTCGGTCCCAGGAGTCGTGTTTCCCCGGTGAGAACCGAAGACCGTACCTCATCCTTCGTAACCTACGGGAAAGGAAGCGTAGCTTGCCTTTGTAGGACTGGGCTTTCTGTTGGTATGTCCTCGGAGATTATAGCGTTTTTAAGGAGGACGCGGGTAAATAAGTCGCGCTTCTTTTTGGTTATAGACAAGCGTTCTTGGTTGTCTATATCTCGGAGTGGCGGGGTCTAAAGGATCCTATGGCTTTTACTAACCGACCATTTCAAATATGTCTTTACTTAAGGAGGCTGAGGAGATCTTATCTTTCCAAAAGGCATCCTTGGAGCGTTTAAACTCGTAAAGGAAGTCCTATTTTAGAGCTTCGACCTCCTCTTCTTCCCATTAGTAGTTCACTCCGGCTGACAGAGTCTTACTAACATCGCTCGCTTACTCGCATAGGCTCGGTATTTACGTATGCAGCTCTCGCTCCAGTATAGTCTCCCTATACCTTTCCCGAGCGTGCGCTTTATGGAAGCCGTAAGTGCTTTAATAAGACAGTCCGTAAGCTATTATACTAGGAGATCTAAAGACTGTAGGTCTTGGATATTGCTTGTAGTGCGGCGTATGGGTTGTAAGTTGCGTTTAATGATGCCGAGGAAAAGCTCCTCGTCCATCGTGTCGAGCCGAAACCTTCCCGGGGTCTGGCTGGGTGAATCGATCAGGGCCAAGGGGACCCGGGTAAGCAGAGATTCGTGGTCTGATGTCGTGTGTAGTGACGTTTCTATGCTGGTGGAAGCCCTATGGGAGGTTGCTGGACGCCTAGCATAAATCTAGGTTGTTGCCGCCTTTGTGCGTGGGTTCACCTATAGGTGAC
>NW_026851506.1:0-7990 GCF_030913505.1 Colletotrichum phormii
TGACATCCCTAGTCCTCATGACCTTGTTGATAGCTGGGATCCAGATGCGATAGATATTGGTACTATCGTAGCCGCAGAGATACCCCACATGGGCTCTAGGCTCAGTCTTGTTTGCCTTCTCTTCCCCTCTCAGATAGGTCGTAGTAAGAAGGTAGGCCTTACAGCCGTATCCGCCGTAGATGGGCAAGTTGAGGAAACTCAGCCCTTTGATGGGGTTGACCATGGCCTAGAGTTGAGCCAAGTGTTCATTAAGTCAAACCCCCACTTCCTGGCACCCCCCTGTTTCTGGCACCCACAAAAACGCGAAAATCCACCACAACCCAATGCCCACCCCCAACCTCCTTTTATCACAACATTTCAATTCGCGTCCAAATGGGCTCATCTTTTTGCACATACCTTCTTCTATATCTAATGCCCTCAATATACCGAAGACCAGCTTCGTCAGGCTCTCGAGGACATCTCAAACGGCAAGAGTCAAAAGAGAGCCTCATTGGAGTATGGGATACCACGATCAACCCTCCAACTACGTCTCCAAGGTGGTCAGACTAGGAAAGTGGCTTTTGCTGACTGCAGAGGCTGTCTCCTGACCAGGAGAGTAAGCTGGCACAATGGGTTCGCATTCAGGCTTCGCTGGGCCTCGCACCAACGCACCAACAGGTGAAGGAATTCGCAGAGCGAGTTCTGGCTGCTGCTGGGGATACCAAACCACTGGGAAAAGGCTGGATCTATGCCTTTGTGAGAAGGAACCCTATCATTAAGGTTCAGAGAAGTCGTTCTATCGATTCTAGACGCGTTAATGGGGGCATCTACTGGTTTAAGTTCCTCGCTATCCCTGAGATCAAGGACATCAAAACCAGCCAACAGATATAATATGGATGAGGACTGGCATCCTCGAGGGTCAGGGAGCTAATGGGTTAGTGCTGGTATGGCTGAGACGACGTCTGTTCGCAAGAAACAACCTGGGTCGAGGGCATGGGTCTCTATCATTGAGTATATCTCAGCCTTGGGTAGGGCACTTCGTCCTCTTATCATTTCAAGGGAAGACAGTCCAACAGCAGTGGTTTCCATTACATCTCGTTCCATACGATGGGTGGGAGTTCACAGCAACAGATAATGGCTGGACTACAGACTTAACTGCCATTGAATGGTTAGAGAAGGTGTTCATCCCACAGACTATGCCTGAGGCTGAGGGGGAGGCTCGACTGCTGATTGTGGATGGGCATGGGAGTCATACGACGACAGACTTCATGTGGAATTGCTATATTAACAATATCCATTTACTGTTCTTACCACCACACTCCTCTCATGTCCTCCAGCCTCTTGACCAGTCTGTCTTCAGCCTTGTTAAGTCAGCCTATCGGAAGGAGCTCGGTTACTTGTCTCAATGGAACGACTCTACCATTATAGGTTAAAAGGAACTTCCTTGACTGTTACCAGAAGGCTCGACTTGCTGGTCTATCAGTCTCGAACATCAGAAGTGGTTGGGAAGTGGACTGGTCTACACCCTGTGGCGATGGTTAAGCCCCTGATGAACCCTATGGTACTACCTGAGCCTCCTGCTAAGCCCACCACACCCAAACCAACTAGTCAGGGCAGAAGGCGATGCCATAATGGTCAACAAACTACCCCTGTTGAGCCATGGGATTCTGCCTCCTCTGCAGTGGTCTGGTCGACACCCAGGAAGCTGGCAGAGCTCAGCGGTCAACTGCACTTATACACCCAACTCGACAATGATACCAGCACTCAACGGCTGCTATTCAGGAAGGTGAAAAAAGGCTTCACAGAGCAGGCCTGGCAACTGGCAGCTGCCCAGCAGCAACTAGCTCACCTGAGGGCTCAAGTTACCAACGCTGCAGTGAGGAAGAGGAAGACTGTTCAAATCGATCCCAACACGAAGTTCGCGAACATCAGGGATATCCATCGGGCTCAAATCGAAGCGGGTGAAAAGGAGGTTATCACGGCTGAATCCAGCGACTCTGAATGCCCTAGTGAGGCTGGCAGCTGTATTGTAGTGGGTGTGGTTGAGGATCAATAGTTAATAGTAATGAGGAGGTCGGGTTGTGATCCCATCGTTTTTGTGGTGCCAGAAACAGGGGGGTGCCAGGAAGTGGGGGGTTTGACTTAATCCTTCTGGGGTTTGCCAGCCATGTCTCTTACGAGGCATTCTATTGCTGAGGTAGTTGGCCGCTCTCACCAGTTCGGGAGATAATTCCTCTAGGAACCGTGATTGATATCGTAGAGCCCTGGTAATCTCAAAGATGATCTCACCAGCCTTTTCTGCTGGATTCTGAGCCCCAGTATATACAGCAGATCGCTCAATAAGCTTACCGTTATCCGCTACCCATAGGTCGAAGGCATTATGAAGAGCTATTTCCCAATCAAGGCGAAGTATTGAGAAACTGAAGTAGTATTGTTTTTCAAGAAATATGGCAATCTGGGTAATCGCCTGTAGTCCCTCCTTACGAGACTTAAGAAAGCGAACCCATGTGAATCCACTCCATTCGTCCCTTATGAGAAGGACGATCTTTTCCCCGTTATAGGTCCTTCTTATTATAAAGAAGTCTATGGAGATATAGTCCCCTGGGGCGGTTGGATTGTGGTCAGGCTTCCTCCTTGAGACTTTACGAATAGCCTTGCCTGTGCTGCAGGCCTCGCAGTCAATGGTTGTCACCCCCTGAATCTTGATTCCTCGGCTAGTCTTGAGCAGATTCTCAAGAGATGCGGCGCTAGGGTGACCGAGACGCTCATGCCATAGCATGGCCTCTGCCTTAGAGGGCGAGAGAGGATCCCGTGAGTTAGGTTGTCCGCGCTTGGTTGCTGTCTGGGCGTCTATAGGATCGAAGCTGACATGCTTATTAGAGCTCGTGGTCGCTGGGACTAGCGAAGTGTCGTTGTTGAAAGAGGAGGCTTGATCGACAGTTGAGTCAATACCATTGTACTCCAGGAGATATTGGCCATGTTTCCAAGGTGTGTGGTACAGGACCTCTCCTGTTCTGTTTTCAAATCCTGGATGGCGATTCGTGAAGATGAGACCTTTCTCCTTCATAGGCTGAGCCCCGAGGAGAGTCACCGGGTAGTCTGGGCAATACCAGGCATCCCGTACTGTAAATCCCTTCTTCCTAAGACCTCCTTGATTAGGGCGTATTTTCATCGTCCCTCGAGCGATAGCTGTCATTCTCCCTCCTCCAGTAGTGAACTCTGTTGACTGGCTGAAGTTTAGATCCTTCATTCTAGAGCGATCGTTGCAGATGTGGAATCCAGTCCCAGAATTAACGATGATGCTATTCTTGAGTGGAAAGCCAGCGTAGAGACTAATTGCTGGAGCTTTCTTTGGGGCAGTGAAGAAGGATGAGGACTCAGAGCTGTGACACGTCTCCCTATCTGAGTCTGATTGTTCTTGGTTGAAGTAGGAAGAGCGCTGACCTGGGCTCTCCTTGTCCGACAGAGAGGAAGACTGAGTAGCCAGCTTGTCTGACGACGATGACGAGGAGATTTTAGCGTTGTTGAGTCGCTCCTGTGCCCTTGGGTGCTTCTGAAGCCAGGCCTGACCCCGTTCAATAGCCTTCTTAGTCTGAGGATGGTTTGGGTCGTAACTAGACTTCCTTTTCTCCGGGTTGCAGTGAGGACAGTCAGAGACCCAATGCTTCACCGAGCCAGGACAAGCGGGACACTTAGGAACAGGCGTCTCGTTCCTTCTTCTTTGTGATTCTGTAGAGTTGCCCTTTTCATCTTCTCCTTGCCAAGTAGCAAAACTGGAGGGTTTGACGTCTTTGAATAGCCAGTCTGGATGGAAGGACCTGACCCATTGACGAAAGAAGTTGGCTTGTTGAATTCCAGCACATTTCTCTCCGTCCTTAGGAGGCTTCCCAATGTTGGTCTGATTGAAGGTGAAAGTAGCAGTCGTATAGTAGCTAGGAGCGAGGGGCTCGACCGCTTTGAGGAAATCAGCGACTTGAGTAGTTGGGTCAAGAAGAGCTGGAAGTGCGACATCAACGACTTCATCCATGATGTCAATGTAGTTGCTGAGCCAATCAGACAGCTTGGATCGCTTGACTGAGCCCATGTGGGCTTGATAGCGACGAAGAATGAGCTGCTGTCTTGCGTAGTTATCCGGAGCTAGCTCATCTCTAAGAGCAATAATCATGTCTCTTAGATTTTCTTTATTACTGACGTGGTTGATGTACTGGGCCTCAACTGTGGAGGTAACCCAGGAAAGAACGGCAATGGTGCCTTTGTTAGCCCTTTTGTAGTCTTCCATTCGATCAGCATGTCTGGCCTTAGCCAAGGCAAGCTCGTTGACGAAGTTTTCAGCTTCAGGGTTTGGTTCAGTAAGACGGGGCCTGATGTTCACCACTTGTTGGTCTGGATCTATATAGTTCCAGACCTCATGGATCCTAGCCACCAGCTTGAGGTTTCCGTACCATTTGGTCCAGTCAGCGTCAGAAGTCAGCTTCTGAGTGACCTTAGATGACTCCATGGTTGAGGAAGAGGCAATTGTAGCCTTGTAGGTTCGTATCGATATCGTTCGGATTGATCGATTGCCTATAGAGAGGCAGAGTTGTTGCTTCCGTTGAAGCTGAAGATCCTGGCCTTTGTGGTTGCAGGATTGGCGCTGGCCAAAGGAGACTGAATAGTCCCAAGAGTTGCAAAGCACTTGATCGATTGATGATGTCTGAGTGACAGGTCCTTGCCTCTTGGCTGAAGGAATCAATCAAGAAGACAGTTGCTAGAGTCGACTGGGCTCATAACTGACGGTTAGTCAGGGTGGCCAGCGGAATATGCATATGTGAGTGAGCAGAAAAGAGCGTCTATTCGTACTAAAGAGTGGATGGAATCACCACAGGCTTGTGGGCCTAATGCTATCCTAATAAGTCTTGCAGAGCTAGGACCAGGTGGAAATGACAGTCTGGCCTGTTTCGTGATGGTCAGACCATTCCGAATGGGTTATGTCCATGACTCGCGTAGAAGCATGCATGGATTCTGTCACCTCCCAGAAGCCCATAAGAGTATTGTCCGTCTATATGTATGTTATAGTTATACCATCTTTGTCATTGCTTATCGCAGCTGCGGTTGCTCATGTGTATAGTAGCAGGCCATCTCGACGCCCTTCCTCCAAGTGTTCGGCGTCCTATCGTTGGCGGCCGAAGCAGTGTGCGCTGTCTGCGGCAAGGGAGTTGAGGTAGGTAGGATTTTGTTGGGTTTGATGTATTTTAGGGGGGTCCTCCCGTTCCGTCTCTCGTTGCCTTGCTTCCAGCCGGCCTGTTGCGAGCGGAAATTGAATCGTCGCTCGAACCGCTTGTATGTTTGGCGTTTATTTGTCGTCGTCCGATGAGCTCTTGCTTCCTAGGTCGAAGGATAGATTGCTTCACGGTCTTCCTGTACTGGAGTATATACCAACGGCAACACCAAACTTGATATTTGTTCTGCTTAGGTGCGATTTACTATTCAGATTTCGAACAGACCACGACGTCTTGACAACAAGATGAAAGGCAGAGCCGTTCTCGGTGAGTCAATGTCATTACGTGACATAAGGTTTGTAGGCGCGCGGCACGATGCAAAGGAGACTTTATCCGCATGCGACTTTCCTTGTGATTGGCGTAGAAGCTAGCCCATTGTATGAGGTGCTTGCCGGGGCCTAGAGCCATTGGCTACTATTGTAACCTACCGAATTCACTGGAATATTTCGAGTGTTATGAAAGCGCCTGCAGTACATGCGGGTACAGTAGTGGATAGGAAGGTATCGGAACCTACGCCGCTAGCATCCCCCACTCCCAATACGGTGCCCTATGCCGTCCTCTTCGAATGATCCCCGCTTCATTGCCGTTAGGGGTCGTCACCCTTGCAATTCACGGCCGGCGCTTGCTCGATGTGGCATTTGGTCTATAAATGAGTAAGAGCCGACTCTCGTTAACATTATCTACACCGTTCTGATCTTGCATAGGGATCCTACTGCCCGCTTCTTACTAGAACTGAACTTAAATCGACACCTCACATCGTCATCTTCCATTTGAATCTCGCACGATGCCCTCAGATAAAGATCGTCTGTACATCGCCCTATATGCCAGAGGAGGCGCACCGAAGATGCCGGGTCTTGAGGACACGTCTGGCCTTCCTTCCACAGCATTGTTGTGCAACAAGGCTGATAAGTGTTTAGGTATCATTGGGCGTACATCATAGGCCCCAAATCGGAGTCAGTTAACAGCTATGGGAGACGGTATCATGCTAAGGAGACGATGACTCTCGAAGGCACGCCTCCAATGCTGAAGTCGCGCTGGGTTTATGAAACCCGTGAAACTACAATGGCGCCTACGTCCATGCTTCTGATCCGGGTCGTTGTCGCCAAAATCAAGGACAGGCATCGGCTTCAGTCCATTTTTGAGGGCACGCCTCTTCGACCAGAAGTCGAAGACTGGAACTGCGTCGGATGGGCAAAGGAGGGATTCGAGAGTGCACTCAGAGATGGCAATGTTCTTGGCACCTCCGCCGTTAGCTGGAAGTCGATCCGTGACACAGCCATGTGGTATATCGAAAAGAAAAAGACCGAGCATCGGTTTGATGGGACCGTGAATTGTGACCCAACCAAGGCACCAACATGGGACATGTTGGAGAACAAAGAACTGTCACCATAGCCATGAAAGAACTGCCAAGATTCAGATAGTGGTTATTTCAAGTAGCGCCAAAATATGTGCGACGTATGCGTTCCATCCTTAGCTCATACGGCATGGGAGTTAGAAATCTGTCCACCTCTTGCTGCCATAACGGATTCTGGGGGCTCACAAACCACGCAGACGTATATTCCCAGTATGAGGGCAGCCAGCCTGCCGTTTCCCAGTCAACAATGCCGACAACATCATCGCCCCGCACTAGCACGTTGAAGCTGCTCAAATCTCCATGTGTAAAGGCCAGATCGTCATCCGATCGACGGTAGAAATGAAGGAGTTCCTGGAGATCTGGAGGTTGGTTCTCATACCGAACTTCAAAATCGGCACCATTAGCAAGCTCCTTATGGAAGTCCTGTACCGTAGCAAAAGGGCCCCAAAAGGACTTGAAAGGCAGGCGGCAGTCGTAAATAGGACCACCGTCAATATTAGCGACCCCAAGGCCCTCTGTCAAGGCGATAGCGCGCAACTGGGAAACCATGCCACGTAGCTGATTGAGGATCTGTTGTTTGGATGCCTCTGACCGTTTCTTCCAGCCCATCCATGCCATCTTGCCATCGATCTTGCTCATGACGATGTACGTCATCCCTTGGTGGACAAAAGCGGAGTAAACCTTGGGAACTGGAACAGATGTGTGTTGGGCGACGAACTGCATCGTGTGTGCCTCGGCCAGATTTGCGTATGGTTTGACCTTGATGCAAAATCCAGACACCGCAAGCAGACCAATCTGTGACTTCCAGAGATGTCTAAAGTATTGACTCGTCTTGGTCCATACTACCAAAAGTGTTAACGCTCGGACTAGACGCCCGGCGTTGATCGGTTCGGTTTCCCTCATTCGTCCGTCGGGTCGGGTCGGGTTCCTTCCATCGGTTGTACGGAAGGTTGGATCCTGTGGGAAATGCTGCAGCTTTTTGGTCCACGGATCGCGTCCTAGTTATGAGAGCTTTGGCTGCAGGGTGTCGGAGGTCTGGGACATAATGCACGTCAGAGGTGGTTCAAGTTGAGTTGAAATCCAGCGGGGGTATTCGGTGGTGAAAAACCTTTGGTTTAGTCATTACTGGCGCCACCGCACGCTAGTCCATCTTCCAGGTCACGTGAGCGTTACTCAGCATTTGGATCAAAACTGTCCCGCCACCCGGTTGATTCTGCATTGCTGCGTTCGAGCTTTACGCAGTGTCTCTGTGAGTTGCCGGAAACATGATACATCAAGGCGATGACGGTAAGCGATGACGGTAAATATTCTGTCAGACGCCGGTTGATGTGGAATTCAAGATCTGTGGAGGCAATACTACTGTATTGGATCTGATGATGATGATGGGAAAAGCTGAGCG
>NW_026851507.1:0-6054 GCF_030913505.1 Colletotrichum phormii
CCCGCAGTAAAAGTAGCCGGAGAATAGCTCGAGACGCCTCCTACCGAATATCTCCCGCTCGGTAGTCCTTATACCTTACTATACCCGTATCTACTCCGTCTCTGCCCTCCTCGGGTATCTAGCAAACGTATACCTCTCGTCGTCCCTTACCCCGAAATATAATACGTACCTCTTACGTCGCCCGTGAAGCTGCGCGAGAAATACTTCTATTTCGCTAGCCTTGCCTATCTTCTCTACCCTAACTCTCTATTAGTCTAGCTTTATATACCTATCTAGCATATGGAACGCTGCCCGGCCTCCTTTATTATCTTCTGCTATACTGTCCTCGCTATTATAGCCGAGAACGAACCTTAATCTTAACCCTGATCGCCCCCGCGGTAGACGTCGTATACTTCTTCGTCCTCTTTATAGCTAGAACGGTTACTTCTCCCGTTTATTATTCGGTCGAGAACGACCCGTCTTATTCGTCGCCGGCGAGATACTCTTCTATTCCGCCTCCTGTTGCGATCCGCTGCTGTTGCCGCTGCGGCGTACTACGACTAATGCGCTCGGCTGCCCGTCGCGCCCCGCTCGCCCGCTCTCCTGCACGAATCGGCGGAGTCCCGTTGGCATGTCGGCGTGGATCACGAGCCGTACGTCCGGGATATCGATGCCCAGTCCTAATGCGTTCGTCGCCACTACGACGCCCTCGGCCCCGTTGCTTTGACGCCACGCCTCGAGCCGAGCCGTCTTGCCCTCTGTCGAGTCGACGTCGCTGAAGAACGTGGCGCACCCCAGCACTGATCCTAAACGCTCTACCCGCTCGATTGACGTGGCGTATACCACCGCCTTGCCTCGCCCGCCGCTGGCCAGAAGCTCACGTACCCACTGGACTGCTACCCGGCATACCTCGGCCTCAACCGTGTCAAGTGTCTTGAGCGCCGCGTCATCTTCGTCTTGTTCTGCGCCACCGTCGTCCTCGTCACTGATCCTGTCGCTTGCTATGACGACGGAATATCCTATGTTCTTGCGCGTCGTTGCTGTTCGGAACATGCTTACACGACTTGCCTCTAGTCGCATCGCGTGGAAGAATACTACTTCGTCCCTTAGCGTAAGCGTCGCTATTAAGTATATCGTTTATATACCGAACTTGCGAATCGCCTCCCCGAGCTCGCTAAGCCGTGGCCGGAAGCTCTGTAAACCCTTTAGTATATATAGTACTCGTTTATAACGACGCGGTCTAGCGCCTACCTCCTTTCTAGCCGTACGATAAAGTCTCTAAACCCCTTTATAACGGCTAACTCGACCGTAACGAAGATGATGGACGCCGCCTGGTTGTTCTTCCGGCTCTGCTATAGTGCGATATGATCCCCGCCTTGACGTATCGCCTATGCAGATCCGTCCGCAGCGCTACCAGCGGCGTCACAACCACCGTCACCCCGTCCGGCGAGCAGAACGCCGGCAACATGAACGAGACGCTCTTGCCGCCGCCCGTCCCCATTACCTACACGATCGGCGTATACCCGCTGGCGATGGCGAGCACCGCTTCTCTCTAGTTTCCGCGGAACCCCGCCGAGTCGTCCCCGTCATCTACCGTAGCTAGCCCTCTAAGTCTATCCTCCTTAGCTTCTCGAACCGTCGGAGCCTCGCCTCGAGCCGTGGCCCTTCGTACGCCTCCGTCTTTTTCCTCTTATATCCCGCGGAGTCCTATTTCGACTCCGAATCCTCGGCGCCGAACCTTAAAAACCTATACTACTAACGGCTAACTCTACGGAACTATTATTACCTCGCCGCGAGACCACTACCGAACTATATAAGCTCTCGTACGTAGATCATGCCCACTAGCCGCGTACTATATCCCGCCTATAAGTCCTACGGGCTATCCTCGACCTCGTCTATTCCCTCGTCCGACCCCAAGCCTTCGTCGTCTCCACCCGGCCGGCCAAACGACTCGTTCAAGTAGCGGTTAGCAATACCGATGGCTATATACTGCCATATACTTACGTTAACTTAGCATCCTAGCAGCCTCATACTAGTGCGCTGTATAATCCGCCGCGCCCTATCTGTCGTCTACGTTCGCTTATCTTTCTACGTCTAGTCGCCTACGTATGTGCTCTTATCCCCTGCCTCGTCTGTATTTATACTGCGATTGTTGCTATCCCTGACGTTTGTGTTATCCCTCCGTTCTTCCAATACTGCTGCCGTCCTGCTTTCTTCCGGGTCCATCTGCCGAATAATGTCGTCTGCCCATAAGAACGCGCTGTATCCGCTGGCCTCGTACATGATGCCCTGCACCTCCTGCCAGAATGGCAAGATGAGCCACAGATACTATATGATGAGCTCGCCGACCTCCCTCGGCAGATAGCGGTGGATCACCTTCGCCTGGCCTGTCGTCCGGTACCCTTTATAGTACGCCGTAACGAAGCATAATATCTTATTATATACTAATATGTTGCGGACGCTCCTGTTGACCGTATTGACCGTCTGTAGACCTACAAGCTCGCTCGCCCGCACCGGCTGCCCGCTAAGCATATGTAGAAGTATCCATAGTCGCTCGCGGAGTCGTTCAAATGTCCTCTCGAACTCCTGCACAGCTGACGGCTAGAACGGTCGGTCTATTGACCTATAATCGTTACTTATGCTGCTCAGTCCCCAGCGCTCTGCTGCGGCGGGTAACTGCGCCAGCCGTATAAACAGCCAGCCGTCCCCGCTAGAAACCTAACTATTACGGTCGTCGGTAAGAAATGAGTAGCCCGGCTTCGTCTCGCTGTAGTCGTCTTCGATCGATGACCATGGGATGGCTGGCAGCTGGGACCGCACGTCACTTTCGGGACCGTCTGGCAAACCTGAATCCTCCGTCGCCGTCAGCTCTACGAGTAGCTCCCGCGTCTCTCGGACCAGCTCGTACAGTGCGTCTGACAGCTGCCCCATCGTGAACCGTACCCGTCTATATAACACGCGATCGCCCACCCAGTCCATGACACCCGCCGCTGCTGTGTTGTATTGGATATGCATCCCGTACGTCCACGTCTCGAGAATCCAGTCCATCGGCGTCGGCTCTGCGTCCTTCTCGCCCGTCGTACGCGTCATGAACCGCCGTATCTTTACCCACATATACTAGAACAAGCTCTGCGCCGCCTTCTCTACTTCATCCTTCCCTAGAGATCTTTCTAGCTCGGTAACCTTATTATACCGCTCGGTATATACCTAATAAATCACTAGCATATACGCTACCTTAATAACGGCTAAGTACTTTATTATATAGTCTATAATCTAAACCTAGCCGCTATCCTCGGTAATGCCTATTACCGCGAGTATGCTAAAAAAAAGCACTACTATAATCTCCGCCCTTCAGCTAGTAGTCCAGTATGCTGATGAGTATATTAAACGCTGTGCGTTCTAGCTTCTCCGGCGTTTGGTGCCCCGTCCCCGTGCTAGCTACTTCCGCTATCTGCTCGAACGAGTCCCACGCTTCTCCCTATAACGACGTTAGTTTATACGGTAGCCGCTTGTCGTCGTCCATTAAACCCTTATTACCTTCTTTAATAATCCTTATTCTTATTATATTTCTAGAAATACCCTACTATTTGAATACTGTTTATGACCCCTCTTAACTCTAACTATCTCTATTACCTTTATCCTCTTTTCTACTATTTCTTTACTTTTTTATAATCTTTATAAGTAATCTAATAAAAAGTATAACTAATAAATACTAGTACTGAGTTTAACTCCTATCCTCTATTTAGTCTACTACTTAAGTTTTAAAATATAAGACCCTAAGATACTCATACTAGTACTAACCCTAAGATCCTTATATAATATCTACCTAAATACGTTCTAAATCCTCTTCCTAGAGCATATATATCACCTTACATAACCGACTACTCTGTATCCCACCCCATAAAATCAGTCTGCCTAACTAGATATGCTAATCGTCCTTCGTAACTAACGCCCTTACCTCCCCCTCCTCCTCCATCACCCTTTGCTTTACCCTCTCTACCCCGTCCGGGTCCGTTCGTACTATACCCTACCCGTATATCTCGAGTAGTCGCCCACCGTATGGGTAACTTCGGTCCGTCGCCCTACTATAACGCTCCCCCTCCTTATCCCGGCTATCCTAAGCCTTATATATCTCCTGAGTAGCCCGTACTCGAAGCATGTAGAAAAGTCCTCTAGCCGCTTCTTCCTAAATATCTCCTGATGCGCTAGCTCGATACCCTTCTCGATATCCGCCCAGTCTTCCGCCCGTCCGCGCTCTCTATACTCCGCCGACCGGTGCTCGTGGGCCTGCTCTTGGTACTAGCAGTATATGCACTATTGACCCTATGTCCCAGTAGTCTCCGGAATCTCTCCACTTGCTCCGCCTCCCTCATCCGCTCCTTCTCGAGCCCGCGCCGTATTATTACCGTCTACCGCTCGCCGTCCTCGAAAGCTCTTATGCACCCCTCGGGCACCGTCTCCTCCGCCGCTCCTTGCTCTAGCATACCGTCTATATCCTCCGCCTACCTCCGCCGCTAGCACCTGTCGCACTACGCCTCCCCCGCTTCGCACCATAACCGGTCCGTCCTTCCGTCTATTACCCGGTCGAGCACTACCCGCCGGCACTCGCTCGTTCGTATGAACTCGTCTGCTGGCCCGCTGTCTTGTCTGCCGCTGCCGCCTCGCCCTGGTCCTGCCGCTGCTGCTGCCGCCGCCCGGCAGACTACGACCGACCTACTTAGCCCTCCGTCCCGCCCTGCTCGACTGCTCTCTTATATAAAACGTGGAAGCTGCCGCGGTATGTCCGCGTGCACTACTAGCCGTACGTCCGGTATATCGATGCCGAGCCCTAGCGCGTTCGTTGCGACCACTAGCCACCCTCAGCCCCGCTACCCCGTCGCCATGCCGCCAGTCGATCCGCCTTGCCCTGGCTCGTATCGATGTCGCTATAGAACCCCGGACATCCTAGCGCCGCGCTTAACCGCTCTACCCTCTTTATCGATATGCGTAGATAATTACCTTACCCGGCTGCCCGTTAGCGAGCTACCCTTCCGCGGCGCGGTAATACGCTTCGTCAATACTATTAAACTCCCTGCTCCCCTTCCCGCCCTGGCCGCGTCTGCCGGTGCGTTGAGACGAGCTCCGCCCGCCGTACCCATCTACCCTTACGATGCTATACTCAATATTCCTCCTACTTATCGGGGCCCGGAATAGTTACGTCCGGTTACGATCTATCCCTATAAGCCCGAAGAATGCCTTCTCGTCGCCCGGCGCTAACGTGGCCGTTAAGTATACGATCTGTACCCCGAACTCTCGTATCGCTGCGCTAACCTCGCGTAGCTTCGGCCGGAACGACCGGGTCCCCTCTAGTATAACGTAGCATTCGTCAACTACGACGCGGTCGAGCGCTTGTCGTGACGTAAGCCGTGCTATGAAGTCCTGGAAGCCTTTATTGACGGCGGACTCGGGCGTAACGAAGATGATGGATGCGGCCTGGTTGTTCTTATGGCTAAGCTATATATGGGAGGCGATCCCTAATTTAGTATACCGCGCCTCTAAGTCGGTCCGAAGCGCGGTAAGTGGTGTAATAACTACCGTTACGCCGTCCGGTGAGCAGAACGCTGATAGCATAAACGATAAACTCTTACCGCTGCCCGTGCGAACCGCCGTAGCCGGGCCTCGAGACGGACGCCGTCGTAGAGCTCTACCTTTCGCTTCGAGCCGCTGCGGTAACCGTCGCTCGCCCCGGTCCTCGTCCCCAAACCCCAAGAACCGATGCCACTGCGAGCTGACCTTACGAAACTGCTGCTGCTTAGCCGCTACCCCCGCTACCGAACTGGACTAGTAGCCGCCCATAGATCATACCGGCGATCCGCGTCCCGTGCCCGGCTTATAGATCCCACGGGCTATCACCGAGCTCGTCTTCGTCCTCGTCGTCTCCCTTCTTCCCTAGATCCCACCCGCCCGAACGCCTCGTGTAAGAATCGGTTGGCGATAGCGATGGCAATATGCCGCCACATGCTCACGTTCAGCTTGTTACCGAGTAGCCGGCCTACTGTGCCGTTATATAATTCGCCTAGCCCGGTCCGTCGTCCA
>NW_026851508.1:0-3978 GCF_030913505.1 Colletotrichum phormii
CCGCCCCGCCCCCGGCCGTGACTTGCTCCACCCGGTACCGGTAATTTACCTTCGTCGTCCGATCCCGTACCATCGTTACCGCCTCCACTAGCATCTACTCCCGGAACCAGTCCTCGAGCACCTCCGGCATCGTCGTAGTCAAGAGTACTAACGGGTAGCTGTAGCGGTATAAACTTCGGAGCTCTCCCAGCCGAGCCCTAAAACCGATATCCGTAATAATAGTATGGTACTCGTTGATAAATATCCGTCGGAGTAAGCCGGTATATAATAGTCCGTCGGTATATATGGAAAACTCCCCCGCGCTAACGACGTCCGCGCTAACGATTACTAGCCGGGCGGCCCGCGGTAGCCCTTCCCGTCCAGCGTGCGCTGACGATCGGAAACGGATGTAGTCTATGCCTATGGATACGGCGCGCGTGACCAGATCCTCCATCAGTGCCACGAATGGCACAACCACGATGTTGGTCCCGCCGTTCGCCATGACGGCCGGCAGCATAAATAGTATGCTCTTGCCGGCCCCTGTCGGCAGCACGCTCACGACGGACTGGCTACCCTCTAATACTATAATCGTGCGCATGCTCTCGGCCTACTTACTATTGCGCCATATCGCCCCGGGCCCGAGTAGCCTACGTAACCCCGCCGCTATCGCCTCTTCCGCGTCCTCCACGGCGGCCTCGCCCCGTATATGCTTAGAGCGGCCGAGTCCCGCCTACTATCGCGTGCCGTGCTCCACCGCCTTACCGGCCCGTTTTTACTTACTGTCCCCGGTCGCCTCCCCGTTTAGAAACCGATACTATAGCCGGCTAATCTTCTTAAATATTGCGATTATCTCCGGCTATAGCTTTCTTAGGAACCCGATATATACGGTATAATACTGTTATGTAACCCGGCTCCCGTAAGTCGACGCTAGATCCTATACGATATTCTAGCTTCCTCCGTAGTGTACCGGCTCGCCGGTAACGGGATCGACCTCGACGTCGTCGTTCGCCCCGTCGTCGTCGTCGTCTAGCCGGCTCTCGATCTATTTTAGCACGAGTCCCTATATTCGACGACCTATCTCGATAGCTACGGCCCGGTATCGTCCTACGCCGAGCCGTATGCCCGTCGCCGCCTATATCACGCGCGCCATCGTCCGGCTAAGCCGCTTAGTATCCCATACCCGCGAGCTACCGTCTCGCTATATAAACTCTAGCTGCTCCCCGCGCGGTTCGGCTAGTTAGGCCTTGCGCCGGAGCGCCCGCTCCGCCGGGATGATCTACGCGATATATGTTATTACTATCTACCCGATTACGTCGGGGACGAACCGGGCTACCTTGCGCGAGTTAAGTCAAACCCCCCACTTCCTGGCACCCCCCTGTTTCTGGCACCCACAAAAACGCGAAAATCCACCACAACCTAATGCCCACCCCCAACCTCCTTTTATCACAACATTTTCAATTCGCGTCCAAATGGGCTCATCTTTTGCACATACCTTCTTCTATATCTAATGCCTCAATATACCGAAGATCAGCTTCGTCAGGCTCTCGAGGACATCTCAAACAGCAAGAGTCAAAAGAGAGCCTCATTGGAGTATGGGATACCACGATCAACCCTCCAACTACGTCTCCAAGGTGGTCAGACTAGGAAAGTGGCTTTTGCTGACTGGCAGAGGCTGTCTCCTGACCAGGAGAGTAAGCTGGCACAATGGGTTCGCATTCAGGCTTCGCTGGGCCTCGCACCAACGCACCAACAGGTGAAGGAATTCGCAGAGCGAGTTCTGGCTGCTGCTGGGGATACCAAACCACTGGGAAAAGGCTGGATCTATGCCTTTGTGAGAAGGAACCCTATCATTAAGGTTCAGAGAAGTCGTTCTATCGATTCTAGACGCGTTAATGGGGCATCTACTGAGGTCATTAGGAACTGGTTTAAGTTCCTCGCTATCCCTGAGATCAAGGACATCAAACCAGCCAACAGATATAATATGGATGAGACTGGCATCCTCGAGGGTCAGGGAGCTAATGGGTTAGTGCTGGGTATGGCTGAGACGACGTCTGTTCGCAAGAAACAACCTGGGTCGAGGGCATGGGTCTCTATCATTGAGTGTATCTCAGCCTTGGGTAGGGCACTTCGTCCTCTTATCATTTTCAAGGGGAAGACAGCCCAACAGCAGTGGTTTCCATTACATCTCGTTCCATACGATGGGTGGGAGTTCACAGCAACAGATAATGGCTGGACTATAGACTTAACTGCCATTGAATGGTTAGAGAAGGTGTTCATCCCACAGACTATGCCTGAGGCTGAGGGGGAGGCTCGACTGCTGATTGTGGATGGGCATGGGAGTCATACGACGACAGACTTCATGTGGAATTGCTATATTAACAATATCCATTTACTGTTCTTACCACCACACTCCTCTCATGTCCTCCAGCCTCTTGACCAGTCTGTCTTCAGCCCTGTTAAGTCAGCCTATCGGAAGGAGCTCGGTTACTTGTCTCAATGGAACGACTCTACCATTATAGGTAAAAGGAACTTCCTGGACTGTTACCAGAAGGCTCGACTTGCTGGTCTATCAGTCTCGAACATCAGAAGTGGTTGGAAGTGGACTGGTCTACACCCTGTGGCGATGGTTAAGCCCCTGATGAACCCTATGGTACTACCTGAGCCTCCTGCTAAGCCCACCACACCCAAACCAACTAGTCAGGGCAGAAAGCGATGCCATAATGGTCAACAAACTACCCCTGTTGAGCCATGGGATTCTGCCTCCTCTGCAGTGGTCTGGTCGACACCCAGGAAGCTGGCAGAGCTCAGCGGTCAACTGCACTTATACACCCAACTCGACAATGATACCAGCACTCAACGGCTGCTATTCAGGAAGGTGAAAAAAGGCTTCACAGAGCAGGCCTGGCAACTGGCAGCTGCCCAGCAGCAACTAGCTCACCTGAGGGCTCAAGTTACCAACGCTGCAGTGAGGAAGAGGAAGACTGTTCAAATCGATCCCAACACGAAGTTCGCGAACATCAGGGATATCCATCGGGCTCAAATCGAAGCGGGTGAAAAGGAGGTTATCACGGCTGAATCCAGCGACTCTGAATGCCCTAGTGAGGCTGGCAGCTGTATTGTAGTGGGTGTGGTTGAGGATCAATAGTTAATAGTAATGAGGAGGTCGGGTTGTGATCCCATCGTTTTTGTGGTGCCAGAAACAGGGGGGTGCCAGGAAGTGGGGGGTTTGACTTATCCCGGATCGCCTTCATCTTATCTCGGTCCGTCACGATCATCACCTGCCCGTCGAGCACGAAGATGTTACGGATGAGCTGCCACGAGTCGCAGTGCCGCAGCGTCGCCACCTCGGGCCCTCGGCCGGGCAGCCCGCCCCATACGTAGACGAGCACCATCAGTACCTCCCGGAACATCTTCAGCCGTCGCAGCCACTACCGAACCCCCTCTCGCTTGACCTATTACTTTCTCGGGTCCCATATCGACGCCCCGAGCTGCCTCATCACCACCGCCGGTCCGGGCTCTAGCCAGTCGTTCTCCGCCTTCGTTACGAATAACTGGCCAGCCCCGAGCCGCACCATACTATCGACGAGCCGTCCTAGCTTAATACGCATCTTAACCAGCTCCCAGTCCCCCCCGCACAGTGCGCCGAGCAGCTTCCGTACGTCGACGACCTGGTCCCGGAGCGCCCGCGTGAAGTCCCGGACGACGATACGCTCGCCGTTATGGAACAGCGACTCGCCGTTATCCGCCTAACGTACCGATAGCTACCCGCCCATCCGCATCCGCCAGCCTTTCCCGAGCGCCATCCATCCGATGATGGTGCTGGCGACTGTGTGCGCGCCTACACACATCTAAGCGGTATGTTGGTCCCGGAACGCAAGGACTGCCGGAACCCCGACCTCGTCCTAGTCCCGTGGCTGGTCCTCGAACGCCGCCTCCAAGAAGAAGAGCCGGCACCACCACAAGATGGCTGCCAGCATGCCCGTATATAAGTGCGGCTCG
>NW_026851509.1:0-3445 GCF_030913505.1 Colletotrichum phormii
AGTAAGGTAGAGTAAGGTAGGGGTGTAGGAAATAAGAATAAAGCGATTAATGAAGAAGGTTCTTAGTAAAGATAGGTAGAAGTGATTATAAGATGGAATAGAAAGTAGGTTAGAGTATATTGTATAATGTAGGATGAAATGAGAAGGTGATATAGATGTCAAGTTCGAATGGATAGAAGGAGAGATAATAAGGAGTATAGTAGTAGGAGTTGATAAATGAGAAGTAGTATTGTAAAATAGTAAGTAAAAGTGTAAGGGTTAGGAAAGGGGTATTTTAGTATGAAGCAAGGGCTATATTCATTGTGAGGCAAGGGCTATTTTAGGTGTTAGAAAAGGGGTGTGTTAATTGATAGAAAAGCGTTGTTTTAAGGGATAGAAAAGGGGTATGTTAAGAGTTGGGGCACGGGTATGTTAAGAGTAAGAAAACGGCTATTATACGTGTTAGAAAACCGGTGTGTTAGGTATTAGGTAACGGCTAATTAAGTAGTAGACAAGCGGTATTTGAAGTGTTAGACAACGGGTGTTTTAAGGGTTGGGAAAGGGCTATTTTAATGGTTAGGCAACGGGTGTTTTGAGTGTTAGACAACGGGTGTTTTAAGGGTTGGGAAAGGGCTATTTTAATGGTTAGGCAACGGGTGTTTTGAGTGTTGGACAACGGCTGTTTTAATAGTTAGACAACGGCTATCTTCATTGTTAGACAACGGCTATTTTAAGGGTTAGGAAACGGCTGTTTTCATTGTTAGGCAACCGCTAATTAAGTATTAGACAAGCGCTATTTGAAGTGTTAGGCAATTGCTGTTTTCAATCTTAGACAACGGCTATATTCGTTGTGAGGCAAGAGCTATTTTAGGTGTTAGAAAAGGGCTGTTTTACTAGTTAGATAAGCGGTGTTAGAGGTGTTGGATAACCGCTATTTTACATGTTAAAAAACGGCTCTTTTACTAGTTCGATAACGGGTGTTAGGGTGTTAGAAAACGGCTATTTTAAATGTTAGGTAACGGCTATTTTGAATGTTAGACAAGCGGTATTTAAGTGTTAGAAAACGGCTGGTTTTACTATTAGACAAGGGCTGTTTTTCATTGTTAGGAAACGGGTATTTTAAGTGTTAGACGACCGCTATATTAATTGTGAGGCAAGGGCTATTTTAACTGTTAGGAAAGCGCAATTTCCAAAGTTAGGTAACGGCTGTTTTAAATTTAGGGTAACGGCTGTTTAAGTGTTAGATAACGGCTATTTGAATAGTTAGAAAACGGGTATTTTAATCGTTAGGAAACGGCAATTTCCAATATTAGGAAACGGCTGTTTCAAATTTTAGGTAAGGGCAATTTCAGATGTTAGACAAGGGCTATTTAAGTGCTAGGCAAGGGCTATTTTAATCGTTAGGAAACGGCTATTTTAAATGTTAGAAAACGGCTGTTTTACTAACATACTGGCAGCAATGGATTGTAGTAGAATCCGTTGAAAAGACCATAGAAAATGAAGTGGAGACGGTAAAGACATGGGGTAGAATCCGATGAAAAGACAGGGGGTAGAATCCGATGAGGTTTTCTTGGGTAAAATAGACATTATAGATATGCATCGAAAGCTGGGAATTAGGCGAGCTCAGAAATCATCTTACTTTTATTATAAACCCAGTATCTATCTCTATATCTATAGATTCGTGATTGACGGTTTGATAGGGTCAAGATGGCTCGTGCATGGCTAGACCAATCATCGGTAGGGTAGCTGTTACATAGATGGCTCGTGCGTCGAACCTTTGAACTGCATCACCATTAAAGCTAGACGTCTAGTAAAGGCTAAGAGCAGTCAAGATCTCAAGCCGCATATGTTTAACGAGTTTATATTTGGCCGTTTCATTCAGTAACTAGTTTAATGCAACCCCTCTATGTATAACTATAGAATCTGCATTCTGTAGTATACGTTCATCATGCCCATAATATCATAAAGCATGCCGACCTTATCCATCTCGGTAAGCCTAGTGCGTGTTCTGGCAGAAAGGCTTAGTCGGGCGACGACCAGTAAGCAATAGTGACCGCTTATAACTTATTTCGTTATTTGTCTTTCGTTGTTCGATAAGATCTAACAATCGGTTATTACATGCGATTATTACATATGGAATCGTTACTTACTATCCGTAGTATCGGCGCGCTAGGCTGTACCAAGGTGGTCTCCTATCGTGAGGATATTCTTCACCAGGACCATATCCTTTTGCTGGATGGTGACACGTTTGGCATGGATAGCAGCCAAGTTCGACACTAAGATGATTAGCAAATGAAAACTAGTAAATTAGGATAGCTTACTCTCAAAAACAGACGTCAATAAATCCTCAGACGCAGCCTGGAGCGCCTCTAATGCGCTTGCTTGAATACGAAGGCCGCCTTCATGCTCGGCATGCTTGGTGTTCTGGGTAACCTCTCGGACCAGTCGCTGGAAGGGGGTCTTCTGGAGGCAGAACCTCGTCGATTGCTGTATCTTCCGGATCTCTCGGAGAGCAGCCACTAGAAACATTAGAGATGTAATAACCAGATGTAATAATCAAACTTACCGCCAGGCTTGAAGCGTCGTTGGCGTTGCGTCTTACCAACAGTGATAGGGCGGCGTTGGCTAGTGGGGGGGGTGCGAGGACCGATGCGAGGACCGATGCTGGGAGCAGGGGAGGGAGTGTGGGCGTCGGAATCTGCCATGGTCGTAGTATGTATGATACCCTGTTTTTGTAAGTAATAAGAAAAGAGTGCAAGGAATTAAAATTACCTCAAATTGCTTGGGGAAAAAGTAAGAAAAAGGGAAAAGAAGAGGACGCAGGAGGCCTTTTTATATTAAAAAAAGAGAGGCCGGTGATTCACTGGTCGGAAGGTACGTACCACGGGTCGTGATAATTAGCAACTACCACGGAAGGTGCCTGCCCTCAATCACTCAATCGTAGCTATCAGCACCATATCTCATAACTTTTCTTTCGCTACGTGTCGGTCTTTTTCTTTTATTACATACCCGCCTTTTTACTTTACTTTCTCCCACCTTTTCCTCCTCAAAAGCCACCACTTTTGCCGCCTTCCGCCAACCTTCCTTACGTACATTATCTTGCAGAACACGATGTCGTCAGCTTCTCCTGGGCAAGGTAAGTCATACTGAGGAATATAATAATCACTCGTACTAATGATATCATAGACCAACCCCAAGGGTCCAGGGCCGGAGAGAAACGCAAGGCGCCGAATGAATACTCCGATAACCCCAATACCGTCAAGTTCCGGAAGCGAGTGGATAACATGAGCATGGCTGAGAGGGAGGTCCATAAGCGATATATTACAATGAACACTCGCTTTAGCCGCGAATTTTCGAAGCTTAAGAAGACAAGCGCATACCAGAATGCATCGCCTAGCAACCAGGCCAGGCAGAAAGACCAACTCCGCCAGGCTAATAAGGAATACTAGTATGGCAATCCTTCTAG
>NW_026851510.1:0-2820 GCF_030913505.1 Colletotrichum phormii
ACAAGGCACCCTCTCACGGAACGGAAGAACTATGGTACAAGTCACGTGATGATAAGATAAGGATCATTTGGATCAATATGATCCAACACGACTTGGGGGCTAAACGATCATTCTGGATCAGAATGACCCAAGACGACCCAAGGGACAAGGACATGTTCAGATCAGGACTTGTATATAAGGATGGACTTGAGCTGGACTCTAGGACAGACTTCCATAGCTCTTCAGCAATTAACTTCGTATCAGGATTAACATCCGCTTTCAGCTACTACCTTGACAAGACTACGATTGATCACCGAAGCCTTACCTACCCTTACGATTGACAGACATAGCTTCCCTGAAGCTATCCCCGACTACGATTACTGTTACCAGTTCCGCAGCCTCAACTTCTGCAAACTACCCCTACGACTAGCTGGCCGTAACACTTTAATTGCTCCTGTTCAGTAAGTTGACCCTACGAAACTCACTAACAGTAAGAACGACGATGTCTTCCCAAGCCACCCCGTCCACTTCCAACGACTCCAAGGGTAAGGCCCCTATGCCCGCCAAAACCCTGGACGAAGAAATGAAGGACGTCGAAGACTCGGAAGAAGAACTTGACTTCACTCGTAAGGTCTATGAAAACCTACAGAAGAAGATCAAGAAGAACGACTCCGACATCGCCATGATGCAACAGATGTTCAATGACGCTATGGAGCGACTTGAGAACAAGACCAAGGAAGCGGACTACCTTACGGAGAAGGTCAATACTCCCCACGGTACCGCTAACATCATCGCTACGCCGCATGACGGACGAGAGAAGCTCAGGCTCAACTCACCTCAAGCCTTTGACGGAACCCCAGGACAACTGAAGGGATTCCTCACGCAAGTCAGAGCCTACCAACGCTTCCACGGAATGAACTTTAAGGACGAAGCCGAGAAGGTCATCCATGCCGCCTCCTTTTTAAAGGGAAAAGCCCTCGCATGGTTCGAACCACATCTTACCGACTTTATGATAACCAACGACTGGGAAACTCTCAAGCCAGAGACCCAAGGTATCTTCGAAGGACTACACGGATTCGAAAGTGCACTTCTATCTCTGTTCCAAGAACCAGATGAAGAACGACAATACGAACGAGAGCTCTCAAACCTTCGACAGAAAGGATCAGCCTCGCATTACGCTGCAGATTTCAGACGAATCTGCGCCCGACTTAACTACTCCGACAACGCTAAGATTTTCATGTTCTATGAAGGTCTCAAGGAGGAAGTCAAGGACGAACTGTCTCGACAAGACAGACCCAACGACTTCTTGAAATACGTCGAACTGGCTATCAAGCTTGACAATCGACTTTACGAACGACGAAGGGAAAGGAAACAAGTCCCGCAAGCAAACACTGGGAAACGCTATCAACCGCGCTTCCAAGGACAGAACCGCCCTAGAAACAACCATTGGCAGAACCGACAAACCACGGCCTATGGACACCATAGTGGACCGATGGACCTCAGCATGGCCAAACGAGAACAACCGTACCAGAAGGAAGTCTTCAGGTGCTACAACTGCGACAAGCCAGGACACATGTCCCGCAACTGTCAACAACCCAGAAGAATCCAGCAGCGACCTGTGCCCGAGAAACAGATCAGGATCGCTACCAAGGAAATTCCTCATAAGCAACTCTCTTGGACAGCATGCTACGACGACAACTGCCTTACCCATCAAGACAGTAAGGAAAACACGGGATGGTACCCTAAGGAGCCCGCCAGCATCAAAACCCTCGCTATGACAAGCAGGCAAGAGGTCACGCAACGACCGAAGACCCTCGAGGATCACAATAAAAAATGCATTCAGACATTGTCCACGGCCTACGAAGCCGTCAGGACACGACCTAGCAGCCATCCCAGACGAGCTCAAACACTCGCAGCAGTCGGAGGAAGACTCCAGAAAAGAATGACTGCGAAGGACAAGAAATCTCTACTTCAACTAGAAGAAGAGATCCCAGCTAGGGAAGTACGAATTCCCACCAAGTCCATCTGCATGATGCGACAAACCCCGAACAACAAGTTCCAACGCAAGGTCCTCGGGCAGCTCGAAGACCTCGACCGCGAACACAGAATCGAAATCATCAAGCGAAAGAACCTCGATTTCGGAATGGACGAGAACGGAAAAATCGACTTCCGAACAGACAGCCAAGAACCGACCTTCGGCTCTAGCTCACACACACTCGACGAAGGTGAAAATTCACCTTACAATTCGGACGAACCTCGTAACGTCGCTCGACGACGTACTCAGACGGAGATCGATCACAAGGCACCGCCTAGCGTTAACAACACCAGTTCTGAAGAGGATCTCGACGAACCCCGATGCAAATATATTAATCCAAACTTTCCTATACAATACTTAAACAGCGAATACGTAGAATAGGACGATTACAGACACGACCAGTGCCAAATCCACTACGTACCCAAGGCAAAGGCTTAGAGAGAACATCAAGAACGAATCGAACAAGACGTCAGACTGAGGAACAGAATGACAAAAAACTAGAAACGCCAATCGACAAGAGACACCGAAAGGCGGAGAGCAAGGACAAGCGCCTATGCTCAACAACATATCTCAACGACAACATCTAAGAGTGAGACTCCAGATAAACGGACACGATATGCGCGCGATTATCGACAGCGGCGCTCAACGAACCTTCATATCACCAAAGATAGTAAACAAGTTAGACCTTCCATGGGTACAGAAGGAAGAACCTTATACCCTACAGAATGTAGAAGGAGAAAGAGTTGGGTATGACGAAGGACTTGTCACTCGCGAGACCGTACACCTCACGACACACGTCAACAATC
>NW_026851511.1:0-2515 GCF_030913505.1 Colletotrichum phormii
TTAACAGCGGTTTTAACAGCGGTTCAATACCGTAGCGGTTTTAACAGCGGTTCTAACTAGCGGTTTACCGGTCTTAATCAGCGGTTTTAACAGCGGTTTTAACAGCGGTTTTAACAGCGGTTTTAACAGCGGTTTTAACAGCGGTCTTAACAGCGGTTTTAACAGCGGTTCAATACTGGTTCGAATAGCGGTTTTAACAGCGGTCTTAACAGCGGTTTGAACAGCGGTTTTAACAGCGGTTCAATACTGGTTCGAATAGCGGTTTTAACAGCGGTCTTTAACAGCGGTTCAATACTGGTTCGAATAGCGGTTTTAACAGCGGTTTAACAGCGGTTTGAACAGCGGTTTTAACAGCGGTTCAATACTGGTTCGAATAGCGGTTTTAACAGCGGTCTTAACAGCGGTTTTAACAGCGGTTTTAACAGCGGTTCAATACTGGTTCGAATAGCGGTTTTAACAGCGGTTTTAACAGCGGTTTAACAGCGGTTTTAACAGCGGTTCAATACTGGTTCGAATAGCGGTTTTAACAGCGGTCTTAACAGCGGTTTTAACAGCGGTTTTAACAGCGGTTAACAGCGGTTTTAACAGCGGTTCAAATACTGGTTCGAATAGCGGTTTTAACAGTGGTTCAAATACTGGTTCGAATAGCGGTTTTAACAGCGGTTCAATACTGGTTCGAATAGCGGTTTTAACAGCGGTCTTAAAGCGGTTTTAACAGCGGTTTTAACAGCGGTTCAATACTGGTTCGAATAGCGGTTTTAACAGCGGTTTTAACAGCGGTCTTAACAGCGGTTTTAACAGCGGTTCAATACTGGTTCGAATAGCGGTTTTAACAGCGGTCTTAACAGCGGTTTTAACAGCGGTTTTAACAGCGGTTTTAACAGCGGTTTCAACAGCGGTTCAATACTGGTTCGAATAGCGGTTTTAACAGCGGTCTTAACAGCGGTTTGAACAGCGGTTTTAACAGCGGTTCAATACTGGTTCGAATAGCGGTTTTAACAGCGGTTCAAATACTGGTTCGAATAGCGGTTTTAACAGTGGTTCAAATACTGGTTCGAATAGCGGTTTTAACAGTGGTTCAAATACTGGTTCGAATAGCGGTTTTAACAGCGGTTCAATACTGGTTCAAATAGCGGTTTTAACAGCGGTTTTAACAGCGGTTCAATACTGGTTCAAATAGCGGTTTTAACAGCGGTTTTAACAGCGGTTCAATACTGGTTCAAATAGCGGTTTTAACAGCGGTTTTAACAGCGGTTCAAATACCGGCTCAAATAGCGGTTTTAACAGCGGTCTTAACAGCGGTTTTAACAGCCGTTATAATAGCGTTTCAAATACCGCTTACAACAGCGCTTCAAATACCGCTTCTATTAATTATACCTACTCTTCTTCTAAAATATAATCTTATTTTACTTCTTTATCCTTACTCTTATACCCTCTTTCCCTCTTCCTCTTACAAATTCAACCCCTCCTCAAACCTTATACCTACTTTTTATTCTCTATATTCTTAACCCTAAGCTTTCTTTATAAACCTAACCCTAACCATGGCTACCGCTGCCCTGCCGGGTGCTGGACACCACGGGTTGCCCCCGCATACAAGTACGCCGGGCGACGGAGACAACCCTAAGAACTACAATAAAGGTTCGCAATAGAGCGTAAATCAATATCAATAATAACCCTTATTCTCATCAAACTCTATCTATAATGACCTTTTCAACCCTAACATATATCGCTTTTTCTCTACCTTCTTTATATACTTCATTAACTTAACCCTTTTTTCTATATAATATAAAGTAACCCTCGTTTTATTTATAACACCTCTCTATCCTCCTCCTCTATACTAAAAAAAAACCTAGAATTCGTTTCTTGATTAGTTTCTCCTTCTTTTCTCGGTAGAAACTAGATCGCTACGTCCCGAACTAATATATACCCCCTCTATATGCTTCCCATATAATGGCCTCCCATAATGCATGCATATTAGTCCCCTCCGACCCGTAGAACCGCCGCCGTCCTCCGAGCTACCGGAAAAAGCCCTCCCGGTCGCCACTATTAACCCCAAACTCCCTCTTCGCCAGTTCCCGAACCCTCCCGCTCTTTAGCCCCATCAGAACTACCGGCAACACCTTATCAATATCTTATAGCGCCCTTCCTCGTCCGCCTCGCCTTCCCTCCTCTCCTCGCACCAGTCAAGCGGCAGCTTACACGTAAAGTAGCACGATAGCGGCCCGAACGTTATCTTTTTCCGTACTACTGCGTAGCCCTCGCCGGATACCTTATTACACTACTCGTCCCGGCGCGTATGCCGTGGCTCGTCTGGCGTCCCCTCCCTCTCGGTTCTTACGTAGTGGCGCCGGACATAATATACTGCGCACTTATCCGTAACCTCGTCCAGCCAGCGGAACAGCGTCCGGACCCGTCGCCCTTCCCCCTTCCCAAAGTTGCTCCACCGGGCAGCGGTCCGCGCCTACTCCTCGCATCGGTCACAAAGCTCCGCGCCCGCTATTCCTTGCACGATTCG
>NW_026851512.1:0-2134 GCF_030913505.1 Colletotrichum phormii
AACTTTTGCTTCGCAGCAAGCAATGCATCATACATGGCCCGCTTCCATGGCGTTGTCTTGTTGCTTAAGCGTTGATTTGACCGTTCGATGTGTTCCAGCAGCTTTCTGTATACGAGAAACACACTGTGGATCGTGACATCTTTTGTCTTCATAAGGGCCATGGTGAACTGAAAGAATGGCTTGGTCAATTGCAGGAGGTAATCAATCTGTCGCCATCCATCATCAGTGATGCTGAATTGCGAGTAGTCATGGTCATTGCAGTATTTATCAATACAGTTTCGCAACTTGCGCGCCCGCCGGAGCATCAAGAACGTCGAGTTCCAGCGTGTTTGCACATCGTGGATTGGAAACAGTCGAGTCCGACCTGACTGAAGACACAGGAACGCATCCCGCCGTTGGGGACTTGCATTAACAAAGGTAGCAAACGATCTGATCTATTGGAAGACCCCATTAGCTCCGTCCTTTCTATCAACCAGATAACAGAAAACAGACCTTTCCGAGCGTGCTAGCCACGCCCTCATGATCAGCCGAACTTCTGAGATAACTCATCTGTGAGTCTGACCATACATTTGCCACTTCTTTATTCTGAGGCGCTGCTTTGATATGCCCCAGAAGCCGCTTTAGACAAAGCTGGATGACATGCGCCATGCATGGAACCCGGATAATAGAGTCCCGAGAACGGATCGCGCCAGTGGAAAGAAGCGTCTCTTGCAGCGCTCGGACCAAAGTCTCGTTGTTTGTCGCATTGTCAGTGGTTACGCTGAAGATTCGACTCAAAAGATGCCGTTCCCGCAGTGACTGAAGCAGGACGTCGCTCAGATTAACCCCTGAATGAGGACCGTGCAGAGGCTCGAAACCAAGGAGCAACTCTCTATAATTCCACTCTTTATCAATGAAATAGACTGTGATAGCCATGAATGCTTGCTGGAATGGGCTGGTCCAACAGTCCAAGGCGAGAGAAACTTTCGCATCTTCAGGAAGATCTCTCAGTTGCATTTCTTGTTGGGTAACAACAGCTTCACGCAGTCTCCGACGGAGTGTCTTTGCAGAGGGAAGTTCCACTCCTTGGGGCCCAGAGCGGACCAAGTTGAGCAGTCTCTGGAATTCATTATCTTCCACAATTTGGAAGGGAAGCCGCAAGCACGTTATAGTTTTCAGGAGCTGTTCCTCGAGTTGCGCTTTCGTGAACTTGTTTGGGCTAGAACTAGAAACGGGGGTCCTCTGGATGGAATCCGAGATAAGAGATTGCTGTGAGACCTTTTTCTTCCCCTTGCGGCAGGAGCTAGATCTCTGATGTTTGCCCATTGCGCTTGTCCCGTGTGATTTGTGTTGCGGGTGATCTAGCAACGTCATGCAGTTACGGCAGATAACTTTTGGTCGTCCTGAATGTATCTCCGCCACTTGGTCGAACTGCTTCCAGACTTCAGCGGAATGGGACTCAACCGACCATCTGATCCGGGCACGTCCGTGTCTGTTCATTTGTCGACCATATTCAGTGTCGAGCCACCAACTTAGGAAGTCATCCTCTTGGGCTGGCTCGAAAAGAACCCAATTTTTTCTGCGGTCAGATCCGACGCGTCTCAGGGTTGGTGGAGGCTTGTCGGCAAGGACATCCAGACTCTCGCTGGAAGGTGGAAAAGGCTACTACGTTTTCAGCAGAAGACCAAGAGCGTTGGCTGAAGAAGCTTTACCGATATTTGGAAGTCTGAGTCTGGGAATGAATCGGATGATGGCTCAATCGAAAGCGCTGGGCTGAATGTATGAGACATCGATCTCGATGAGCACGAAGTGGTAGAGGCCATGGCCATGCCTCCTTATCGTGCTTTGAATGAGGACTCATGATAAATAGCGAAGATGTCTCTTCTTTTTACTTTTTTTGGTCGCGTTGTTGTTTTGTGACCTATCAATTTATTGCGCGTCAGTCAACCCGCGGGTACCCCCAAACCCGACCCAACCCGGAAAATCCGTACGCATCCCGCTACAGGACAGTAAGAAAACGCCAATTCATGCTTCCAGTTCATGGTTAGTTAGGGGTGAGAGATTATTGGAGATCTAACGAGCATTTCTGGGCGACAAATGGCTAGAGGAGTTGGCAGAACCAACGTCTGAGGCAAACTAAGTAACGTCAATGTGA
>NW_026851513.1:0-1443 GCF_030913505.1 Colletotrichum phormii
GCGGGGGGGGGGGGGGGGGGGGGGGGGGGGGGGGGGGGGGGGGGGGAGGGGGGGCTGCCAGTGGAAAGGACGGGAAGCTGCTGAGTCATTAGCGGATCGGAGAAACACAAGCGGGACAACAGAGACCTAGTGTCGGGTGTGTCCCCACCCCGACCGACGGGACGGTGTCCAACGCTCCGGGACCTGGAGCCCGGCCGCTCCGCCGCATGGTGGACCCGGCTTGGTGCCATTATGTGAACATGGACAAGACAGATCCCGACGTCATGCATTCCGCTACACGCTAGTCGCCCTATCAATTTGTTTTGTCTCGGCGTGAGGGTATATCGTACGTGCGTATGGTAGTATACATGAATTCTGCCCTGTCACGTAGATACATTTTAGGAATACATCGTGAGAAGCCCGGGCATCGAGTGAAGGTGTAGCCCTCGTTCGTCCAGCCTGCAATACGAGCACAAAAACGATATAGACCTGAACTATCCCCTTCCTGTACGGATGTTGCCTCATATCCATCTCTGAGGGGGATTCTTCCAACTGTGACCCGGAGTCACGATCGATGTACAGTCTCAACACATCAACATCCAATACTCAGTCGGAACATCTCAGTAATCACAGGCTGCCAAAAAAATTAAAAAAAATTAAAAAAAATTTTTCCCCCGAAGCTGTGGCTACCTGTCCCGACCGTCCGGTGCGGGCTCCCGTGTTTCGGGGCTTGCTCTAGCGTGCAGAGCGGAGTGCCGCGGTGAGACACGCAGCAAGGCAGCAACCCAGGAGACAAGACTTTGCACCGATAATCAATCTTCCCCTCTCTCCCCCCCCCTCCCACCCCCTCCCCCCCCCTCCCCCCCCCCTCCCTTCCCCCGCCTTTCTTATTCTACGCAGTAAGGAAAGGTAAGGTAAATGCACCTCCTCTCGTACCTTTGGTTTCAAAAATTTCCCGCGCACCCAGGGACACGCACTGGACCTATGACCTGGGTAAACCCATGGAAGGGGGCATATGGATAGATGGGGGAGAACATCAATTCACTCACTACCTTACCGTGTATGCTATTACTCCTCTATTCCGCTCTCTGGGTCCCTTTGTTATGCCTAAACGGCTTATCGGGTTGAACGTTGGCATTAAGCTTACTCTCGAGCTTTTTTTTACTTGCACATCATATCAATGACACCAGCAAGCTACCAGGTCCCGAGCAGCATTCCTTGGGAAACCTAGGTAATGAAGGTAAGAAGTCCTGCAACACACACACGAACACGAAGGGCACTGTCACTGTCAAAAGTAGGGAACATGCGTACGTACGCGTACTTCGTTTCGGCCTACCGCAGTCTGCAGCCGCGGAGGGGGTGGTGGGAAGGAGCAGGAACACCACCTACCTCAGTGCAAAGACCCAATTCCCATCTTCTGCAGTTTTGCACAGCCCTTTTTTCTCCCCGCCCTCCAAAAGTCCA